>NC_069500.1:1384591846-1384891846 GCF_027579735.1 Bombina bombina
GATCGCCATAAACTAAATTAAGCTATTAACCCCTAAACCTAACAAGCCGCTAATTTTACATTAAAATTACAACATCCCTATCCTATAATAAATTAAAACTTACCTGTAGAAATTAAATTAAACTATATTAAACTATTAATTAACCTACCCTAACTATTATGCTAAAATTACATTAAACTACCAATTAAATTAACTAAATTACATATTAAAAAACCCTAACCCTACTGAAATTATTTATAAGTTACAAAAAATAAAAAAAACACTAAGTTACAAAAAAAGAGAATCCACAGTATCAAAAATAAAAAAATAATTACACCTTATGTAATAGAATAGCCAAATCAAAATAAAAAAGCCCCCCAAAATAAAAAAACCTAGCCTACAATAAACTACCAATGGCCCTTAAAAGGGCCTTTTGCAGGGCATTGCCCCAAAGAAATCAGCTCTTTTACCTGTAAAAAAAAAAATACAAACACCCCCCAACAGTAAAACCCACCACCCACACAACCAGTCCCCCCAAATAAAAACCCTATCTAAAAAACCTAAGCTCCCCATTGCCCTGAAAGGGGCATTTGTATGGGCATTGACCTTAAAAGGGCAGTTAGCTCTTTTACATGCCCAGACCCTACTCTAAAAATAAAACCCACCCAAAAAACCCTGAAATAAACCTAACACTAACCCCCGACTATCCACTTACAGTTGTTGAAGTTCCGCTTGAAGGATCCATCCAGCTGGCAAGAAGTCTTCATCCGGGCGGCCTCTTCCATCTTCATCCAGCCGGCAAAGTCTTCATCCATGCGGCCTCTTTAATCTTCATCCATCCGGAGCGGAGCGGAGCGGGTCCATCCTGAAGGCATCCGACGAGGAGCTCCTCTTCAATACGGTCTCCGCCGTAAACTGGATCTTGAATGCAAATGACGTCATCCAAGATGGCGTCCCTTGCATTCCTATTGGCTGAAAGGTTCTAATCAGCCAATAGGATTAGAGCCACTAAAATCCTATTGGCTGTTCCAATCACCAATAGGATAAGAGCTCAATCCTATTGGCTGATTGGAACAGCCAATAGAATGAGAGCTGCTCAAATCCTATTGGCTGATTGGAACAGTCAATAGGATTTTAGCAGCTCTAATCCTATTGGCTTTATTATTTTGATAGGGCTTTTAGTATAATAATTAGGGTAGGTTAATTAATAGTTTAATATAGTTTCATTTAATTCTACAGGTAGGTTTTCATTTATTATAGAATAGGGTTGTTGTAATTTTAATGTAAAGTTAGCGGCTTGTTAGGTTTAGGGGTTAATAGCTTAATTTAGTTTATGTCGATGTGGGGGGATGGCGGTTTAGGGGTTAATATGTTTAGATAATGGTAGTGATGTGGGAGGCCAGGGGTTTATGAGTTAATATTTATTTAGTTGCGGTGGGGTCCGGGAGCGGCGGCATAGGGGTTAATACTTTTATTAAAGTTGTGGCGGGATAGGGGTTAATAATTTTATTTAGGGAATGTCGGGGCAGCAGATTAGGGGTGTTTAGACTTGGGGTTTATGTTAGGGTGTTAGGTGTAAACGTTACTGGTTTTCTACCATATAAATTAATGGGATATCTAGCAGCATCGAACATAGATTTCGCTGCTTTCAGACTCCCATTGATTCCTATGGCATCCGCGGCCTCCAGGGTAGCGGATTGAAAACCAGGTACGCTGGGCTGGAATACCAGCGAGCGTACCTGTTAGAAATTTGTTAACTTGCAAAAGGTGTCAGATAGTGCCGAATTTGTATTCGGAACATCTGTAATAACGTAAGGATCGATCTGTGTCGGATTGAGACTGGCGGATCGTATGTTACGTCACAGATTTCAACTTTTTCCGGTCTGTAGGCTTTGATAACTAGGTTGAATAAAGCTCGCCACAATTATGCTGCGGAATTCCAGCGTATTTCAGGTTGACGGCTTGATAGATATCCCCCTTTGTCTCTTTTCGCAGCCAAATATCCTCTTGTGTAAGTGAAACAAACTAACGGCTAGCTGGTATTACGAGTTTTGCAGGTATAGGTGCACCAAACACTTTTTGGCCGTAACGCAACGTAACTACCACAGCTTTCAAAAAGTCCTTTTTCAATGGGACTTCCACAGCGCTGGTATTATGAGTCTGCCTGGGAGGCCAAAAAATGAGTGGTACAGCCTATACTGTCAAGATCCGTACCGTAAACTGAAAGTCAGTACAACGCCATAACATAAAACTTAATACTAAAGTGCTAAAAAGTACACTAACACCTATAAACTACCTAATAACCCCTAAACTGAGGCCCTCCCGCATCGCAAACACTAAAATAAAATTATTAACCCCTTATCTGTCGCTCCAGACATCCCTGCCACTATAATAAACATATTAACCCCTAAACCGCCGCACTCCACATCGCAAACACTAGTTAAATATTATTAACCCCTAATCTGCTGTCCCTAACATCGCCGCAACCTACATTACTGTTATTAACCACTAATCTGACGCCTCCGACATTGCCGCCACTATACTAAAGGTATTAACCCCTAAACCTAACCCTAACACCCACTAACTTTAATGTAATTAAAATAAATCTAAATAAAACCTACTATTAATAACTAAATAATTCCTACTTAAAGGGACATTAAACACTTTGAGATGGTAATATAAAATGATAAATTGTATATAATAAAACAACTCTGCAATATACTTTCATTATTTATTTTGTCCTCTTTGCCTGTAATTCCATTCTGAAATTGTGAGCTTTTCAGTTCCTGTTAGAAATGGAAGTGCAGAACACTGTTAAATCCAGCACAACCATTGGCTGCACACTCTAGTGACCTATTTATAACTGACCCTAATTGGCCACAGCAGAGAAGGTAACACAAGTTACAACATGGCAGCTCCCAGTGTTTTATAGACACTAAAACTTTACACTTATTTTGTCACTTTTTAAACAACTAATGAAACTTTAAAAAATACATCTACATGTTAGTGATGGACTAATCTTTTCTTTGAATGCATCATTCTATCTAGCATGTATTTAGTGTTTAATGTCCCTTTAAAACTAAATACTTACCTGTAAAATAAACCCTAAGCTAGCTACAATATAACCAATAGTTTATATGCTCATAAAAAATGCCCTTTTCAGGGCAATGGGGAGCTTAGTTTTTTTTTAGATAGTATTTTATTTGGGGGGTTGTTTGTGTGGGTGGTGGGTTTTACTGTTGGGGGGGTATTTGTATTTTTTTTACAGGTAAAAGAGCTGATTACTTTGGGGCAATGCCCCGCAGAAGGCCCTTTTAAGGGCTATTGATAGTTTATTGTAGGCTAGGGTTTTTTTTATTGGGGGGGGGCTTTTTTATTTTCATAGGGCCCTTAGATTAGGTGTAATTAGTTTAAAGCTTTGATCATTTCTTTTTTATTTTTTGTAACTTAGTGTTTATTTTTTTGTGCAACTTATTGTTTGTTATTTTTTGTAACTTAGTTTTTTGTAACTTTGTAATTTTTTAGTGTAGATTTAAATTATTTGAGTAGGGTTAGGTGTTTAAATATATAATATAGTTAATTTGTAGTTTAATTTAATTTTAGTATAAAAGTTAGGGTTGATTAATTATTAATTTAATATAGTTTAATGTAATTTTAGTATAAAAGTTAGGGTAGTTTAATTATTAATTTAATATAGTTTAATGTAATTTTATTATAATATTTAGGGTACATTAATTATTAATTTAATATAGTTTAATGTAATTTATTATAAAAGTTAGGGTAGGTTAATTATTAATTTAATATAGTTTAATGTAATCTTATTATAATAGTTAGGGTAGGTTAATTATTAGTTTAATATAGTTTAATTTAAATCTAAAGGTAAGTTTAAATTTATTATAAGATGGGGATGAGTTAATATTTAATATAAAGTTAGCGGGTTGTTAGGTTTAGGGATTAAAGGGCCATTATACACTCATTTTTTCTTTGCATTAATGTTTTGTAGATGATCTATTTATAAAGCCCATCAAATTAGTTTTTTTTAAAAATGTATAATTTTGCTTATTTTTAAATAACATTGCTCTGATTTTCAGACTCCTAACCAAGCCCCAAAGTTTTATTTGAATACCGTCAGCTACCTTCTCCAGCTTGCTCCTGTTTGTGTAAAGGGTCTTTTCATATGCAAAAGAAGGGAGAGGGGGGAAGTGTCTTATTTACCACTTGCAGTGGGCTTTCCATCTACCTTTTCAACAGAGCTAAACTGAAAGCTTCTAAGTACGTGTTAAAACCATTTTATACTGGATTTTTATATCAGTATCTGTGCATCTTATTCTTTATAGTAGTGTCTATTACATGTAGTTATATGAAAATGAGTGTATACTGTACTAGGTTAATTTAGTTTATGGCGACGTGGGGTTAATACATTTATTTAGTTGCGGTGGGCTCCGGGAGCGGCAGGATAGGGGTTAATAACTTTATGTAGGTGGCGGCGGTATAGGGGTGGCAGATTAAGGGTTAATAAGTATAATGTAGGTGGCGGCGGAGTAGGGGGCGGCAGATTAGGGATTAATAAGTATAATGTAGGTGGCGGTGGGCTCCGGGAGCGGCGGTTTAGGAGTTGATAACTTTATTTAGTTGCGACGGGGTCCGGGAGCGGCGGGATAGGGGTTAAACAGTTTAGTATAGTGGCGGTGTTTAGTGACAGTATACAAATAAAGCTGTGAAAAAGCCGAAGAGCAGCAAGATCGATGACTGTTAGTTAACAACAGTCCGCTGCTCATCGGCCCGTACTTGGTGCGTGGCTTTTTGACAGCTTTTTTGTTAAATATGGAAAACGTATTCAGGTCCGCGGCCGCGATGTTAGGCGAGCGTATTGGTGCCGACGAATGAAGCACAGTTGACTGCTTGATAAATAGGCCCCAATAACTTTGAATACAAACTCTGGTAATCAGGATCCTCCTCCTTGAAAAAGCTGCATCCCAGCGGAGAAACGTGCTTTTGAGATTGGAGACTTTGTGTGCAAGTCACAGAGAGGGATGATACATCTGACCAATACTTAAAAGGTGAATCTAATCTGACCATGCATGATCCTGAAACGTCTGTGTTCCCTTCCTTATGTATGTGCTGCTCCCTAAGTGACATATTTGTCACATTGTTTTAAATTATTTTACACTTTGTTTTAATACATTTTGTTGATTTTTTAGAAGAACGATCCTGTGTATGCCAGTGGGTATTTTATACAGACCTGGATTTTAGCTCTGAAGAGTGTAAGTATTCTACTGCTGCCTTCTGATGGTTTTTGTCAGTTAAACAGTGTAAAGTTTTGAGACTTGTCTATCTCTCCCTCTCCTTTTGAGGTTGTTTTCATTGAGGAGGTTACAAGCTTTGCTTATGGACTCTTCAAATAACTGAATTGCTACATCTCATATAAGTATTTATATATATATATATATATGCCTCGATGATCGAAAGTGCTACGAGGCAGCAAAATATTCCAAGGGATCCACCGCTATGTTGAGTGAGCCTGTCAAAATATTCCAAGATCCTGACATAGCGGCATCACCGAGAGGTGTTTACTATGCATGCCATTGGTGGGCGAAGCTGGCTATAGACAACACCCAGCATCGCCGACCATATTGGCGATGTATAGTAAGGGATCCCTGGAATAGGGTTTAGTATATAATCCTCAGGAGTATAGGTATACAAAAAATATCTAGTACACAGAGGGTGACATCTGTAATTTACGGTTATGGATATCATCTATTTTTCTATGATCACAGGTACATTAATCTTTTATCTGGTCACAGAGGGTAACACACTTTCATTATTTAATTGCCAACTATATATTATGTGTCCCCTAAATTTATATCTATAATTTTTTATTTGTTATCTATTGACTGACATAGATCGCTTGCACACAATGTTAATTCAATATGATAGCAATATAAATACCTTGTATTGATTTTGATTTGTTTTTAATTTATCGATAGTTTTTTACATGTTTTTTTTAATGTATGATGTGCTTTTTAGAGTATATGATGTATGTGTTTTATGTTTCCCCTTTGTATGACGATGGTTTAACCACATTTGACTGCTTTAGTCTTCCCCTTTAGGGGTATATCTTATACTCTGGCGTTGGGAGGTGTGGTTCATCATTGGCGTATGATTGGTTAACATTTTTTATTTAATGAGCAAGTAGTTAATGATTTACATACAGCCTGATGAAACGGCATATATGTTGCTGAGAAACGCGTTGCAGTGCTAGTGTTGTACAATAAAGTATACACAGTTGTTTTATTACTTGCTCCGTTTTTCCTTATTCTCTTATTGGAAGATCGGTTTATGTATCTCTGATCTACCAACGTCTATGTGATGTCTTGGCTAACGCCTGCCATTCTATCTACCACTGGTAACTGGCTTACTACATCTTCATGGCGATTGGCCTGCCCCACCACGTGTTTTGGCGTACAATGCTCCAGCTTTTTGTTGAGTCTTACGGGTGACTCTGTTGGTCCTGTATTGTACAGCTAGGCACTCCAGTTGTGCAGCTACGTCTTGTAAGTAGCCACCTGGAAGGGTCCCTAATACATCATTGTTCTCTGGCCAACCAAGCCAATATCACCCTATGTGGCGCCTCTTTATGTTCCCTCAATAAGTTCCATCTGTGCATCATCCATCTTGACAAGAGTGCGGCCTACCTCCATCTGTTCTACTTTCTCTCCTGCATGAACACACCTCCTTAGGACGAACCTGGCATCCAAGTTTTATCATACAAAAGAAAATACTTTGTATATAATTGATATATAAACCACAAGTCAATAAAAAACAGCATAACACTATTCAGTAATTTACCTTAAAGGAACCTCAAATTACTTTTTAAATCTTTCAAAAAATGCATCTTTATACAGAAAGAATTCATTTTAATATGACATTTGTGGAAAATTATTCTTACAGTATACTCCGCTGTGTTCTAGAGTACAGCTTTATGTTGAATTGCCGGCTGTCATACCAGATGTCAGCCTAAACCTGCTGAAGAAAGATTCAGAACAGCAACATGTAAACTGCAATCCTCCAAAATCATCTATACTGCTACCAGATCAGTTCAAATAAAGCCTTTTTTATTGACTTTAGTTCTGACGCATTTCACAAAATTATGATGATTGAATTTCTATAAGCATGTAGGCAATATGGATGTTAGCACGGACAGATGAACGTGGTAGGAAAACATTTTCTGTAAATTATGTATCTACATAATATACACGTGTTAACAATGATGTTAACGTGCGTTATTTCTCACTGGGTTATAGGATTTAGATAGTAGATTAAGTAATTTAGTGGACAAAGGGAAATCTTTGTTAAGAGGTTTAGGATGAAATAAAGAGCTTATAAAAAGGTTTCCCCAGTCGAAAGGAAAGACAGGGGATTATGAACTACAGATAACGTAGTTTGTTATAAATTTAGTTCAACATTGTAGGACAAATTTTATGTATGCATTTGCCAAAGACATTTTGGTGAAAGCTGATAAATATTAAGAGATACATTAAATGCCTTCTGACTAAGCTCTAAACTAGAGGCAAATAAAAAGCAAAACAATATACCTGTATTTTATTATTGTTCCAGACAAATCAGTGATCAAGTGCGCATGCACAAAATGCCTTTCCAAGTGTTACTGTTCACACACTCAGTGTTGTGATTTGTCACATTCTACTTATACTGTACTACGGTTATGGTTTTATAACTGAATAACTTAATAAACTTCTGGATTTTTTATATCCCGCTTGTTTGGAGCTTCTTTAGAGGTGTGCGCTTCATATTCTAAGTATCATATATATATATTATTATTATTATTATCAGGTATTTGTAGAGCGCCAACAGATTCCGCAGCGCTGATATATATATATATATATATATATTTATATAAAAATATGTTTGGACATACATATTTACACGTAAATACACACATAATCATATAAGATATAAGATATATATCAACTTGTATACATTTTTAGACATAAATATACATCATGTACATTTTTAGACATACACACACACATTATATATATATATATATATATATATATATATATATATATATATACACTCACTTTTTGCCTCCTCCTAATTTTAAATACTGTTGTATTTTGGCTAGAAATCAACTTCACCCAGCAGTGATTCAAACCTTCTCCCAGCTGATGAGTGGCAAAAACCACGAAACAGTCTGCCCTGGGATGGTTCTGAATCACTGCACTAACCCTAGCTAAGCTTATAAGCTGTGTGAACAGTGAAGCTTTGGCATAAAGGGAGTCTGCATAAAAGCAGACTTGAAGTAAAAAAGTGTTTCATTTTGCACCTCATTTGCATATCTTACCCAGAATCCTTTGCTGCATTGGAAACAATGTAATTCAGTGGTTTTCTGTGGGAAAAACAAGCATTCTGGTCTGTCTAGATTTGTTAATGAACTACACAATGAGTTATTTTCTCTCTCTATATATATAATATAACTTATACATACATACATACATTGGAGCCCTTTACAGTTATACACTTTGCTATATACCATATCCATTTTTAGCCCTTTTAAAAACCTTTTTATGAATACTGAAATTAAATATATATTTCATTAAAAAGTATATGTATGATTGTAATACCTTATTTTAACACGTCTGTGACTTCTTTAAACTTACACTTTTGTTCAGGTGTCTGAAGTTGTACTAAATATTCTAGCGCAGTTTCGCTCGAGAGCCACCTATAACTTTAAACTTTTAATATGACCGCTGTTTAACAAGGTTACGCTATCCATTGAAAATATAGATTGCACTAGTGTGTTGTTGGCTGCACTAAACCTTCTCTGGTACATGTGATTTACCATGGACTTCTAATATCGAGTTGTGCGCTAATATTAGCACGGTCCAGCAATATTGCTTATCGTGTTCTGTGCTATCATTGGTTCACCACTTGTAATCTGGTCTTTAATTGGGGAATTTAATTTCAGAATTGTGTTGTTTTTTTACATTTAATTGGGCACTTAAACTGTAGAATTAACATCCATTTTTTACCACAGAATATATAATTCTATATATCACACATTTGGCCTAAGTTGTGCAGCGTCACAGTATTTTGTTTCTTTTTTTTTCACATACTCCTGAGATAAAATGTTTCTCAATGTTAAACAATTTCCACAGTGTTCAGGACTCTATGGTGCCAAACAAATGAAAGTGGTAAAACAATATTTTGTAATAATTCCCCTCTAGTACACAACTAGACATGTTCTCTGCTAAGACAATTCCTCAGAGGCAACGTTTGCCCTGTGCCAAGCAAAAAGCAAGTGGCAGCTAGAGAAAATTAAAGAGAACTTAAAGTGTAGGTTGTCAGAACAGTTCTGTCTGAAAGAGGCTAAAGATTTTTTTCCCCTTAAAAAAATGAAGAAGAAAAAAACTGGTTCAGTGGAAAGAATCCTGTCACAGGTGCTCAAATCCGAATGAATGAACTTCAAGCGTGATTTATTTCTGACCAAGGATATTACAGAAAATGAGATATACCTGTAGGTTAGCCTTGATTTTCTCAGGAAGTCTATTATTTATAGTAAGTCATGACAGCTGTGCACTTATAGCTCAATTCAATCAATGAAAAGTCTCACATTTTTTTCCAATGCTTAAGAGAATCATTGAACAGAAAAGTAAGTTGCATTTAGATATTTTTCTTTCCATATTTTGCCTCAATACGTCACCAGTCCTATGTTATTTCATATCCTTCACTGTGTATGAGATTTCTATGCTAACATACAAAGCAAAACATACTCCCCTAATTAATATATATAACGCTAGATTACAAGTGGATCGCTAATTTACCGCGGGTTTGCAGGTGCACGATAAATAACCAGCCATTACAAGTGGCTGATTATTGCTACTGCAAGCTCGCGGTAGCAATTAGCGCCTATAAAAATAACCAGAGATCAGATGTCTAGTTAATGTTATAAATGTGCTCCATATGCCCCCAAAATCGAGTGTAATATATTTTTATTAAAAAAATAAAGATAGCAGCATCTTTATTTTTTTATAAAATAACTTTTTAAATACTAAATTACCAAACACCTGCATGAATTAAATTCCATACATAAATAAGTGACCTGCATTTATTTTAAGACAAAACAGTGCACATCGTACATTGCTCAAACTGAACAAATTTCTGTTTAAATTAAATAGGTAAGGACTACAGCTGGTGTCTGTGTGTGCTTCTCTGCTAATAAATGCCGTTGTTTGGCCTTGATAAAAAACATTTTCCTGTCTTTAATAATTGTGCAAGTTATTACGAAATCACTTGCTCATGTGTGTTATCTATATTTAACAACTACCTTTTCTCTAAATAGAAAGGACAGCTCACTTATACTCCCAATCGAATGGGATGCTGGGGAAAAAATGCACTATTTGGCCAAATGCTACAGCTACTAAAAAAGGAAATGGAATATATTTATACATGCTAACCTCAATATCAAAAATGATATTACTAGGGTCATATAATAACAAAAATACAATTCTCTAATGTATTAGGACACTTAGGGCCATATTACAAGTGAAGTGCTAAATATAGCTTGCGAGCAAGTGATATTAGCACTCCACTTTGTAATACCAGCGCACAATAATGTATGCTGTTATTACAAGTTAATCGCAATGCGAATGCAAGCTCGCGTTCACATTACGAGGAAGCATTTCGCTCACACGAGTGTGCTACCATAGGCTCCTATAAGAACCTTGTGCAGCGAAGGGGGTAAGTAGTGCAGCGATGGGCAGCACTTAGTGAATATATATTTAAATGCTGATATTTATATATATTAATGTGTTAATATATGTATATACACATATTAACACATAAATATATATGTATATAGTTATATCCTAAATAATAAAAGGCCAGGTATGTTTGTCCAACGCACTCATGCACAGTAGAGACTGCGCTAGACAAACATACCTGGTCCTGAGACTGCACAAGACAAACATACCTGGCCCGTGCGGTGCGCCAGTGCGGCGTGAGACAAACATACCTGGCCCCGTGCGCAGTAAAGACTACACGAGAAGAGACAAAGATACCTGTCCTTAAGGATTAGTGTGTGCTGAGCATACCTATTCCCCAAATAAATGTAGTCGAATTTCTGGCCTGTATACACGGGCTTTAACACTAGTAGATATATATATTTACATTGCGGTCTATGGGAACACATATGGCTATATTACGAGTTGTGCGTTAGGGTAAAAAAACAGCGTTAAGAGGTCCTAACGCTGCTTTTTTATGCCCGCTGGTATTACGAGATTTGAAGGTTTAGGGTCACCGCACACTTCTTTGGACTTACCACAAAACGACTTACGTAAACTTTGTAAAGTCTTTTTTCTATGGGACTTCCATAGCGCTTGTGACGGATACCCCGTCTACCCCGACTGGGTAGCTCCGCCTAACGGGTCCTTCTTCCTCCCTGGTGACTTCAGCTATGTAGCCCAAGAAAATGATTCTAGCAGGAGCCCACCTAAATGACTAGATAGACTTAGCATTCAGGTGAAGTAAGAACTGCTTTATTTCACAGAAAACACAGCTTTTATACATTTCCAACAGAAAAGGGGGGAAGTTATAACAAATATTATACAATGAGACAAACATCAGACAATGGTTAGTTAAACAAGATTCTAATCACAAAAGGACAATGGATGACTCATACAATAACAGCAGGAGGTCTCAGCATTCGATTGTCTGTGCTGTGTGTAATCTCCTGCTCTATGTCTCACACCTAGACTGAATGTACAGACACATAACAGCAGGATGTTGCAATAATCTAGGGGGGGGTTGGGACAGGCAATACTGAATTGGGCTGTCACCTTATACTCCAACCAAAAAAAGGGGGGTAAGAGTTCAACCCCTGCAGCCCAGTATCCATGACAGTGAGGTTGTAGGGGGTGGGAGTTTAACCCTTGCAGCCCGGTATCCGTGACAACTCCCCCCTTCCAGTTCGGCAGACCCGGCTAGATCCACATAGGTCTACATGGGGCTGTCCGATGAGCATTCTATTTCAGCCTGCCGGGAAAGTCCATCGGCATTCCCATTGCCCTTTCCGGCCTATACTGAATGTCAAAATTAAAGGGCTGCAGGGCCAAACTCCATCTTAGTAGACGTCCATTATCTCCCGACACTCGGTTAAGCCACACCAGGGGGTTGTGATCGGTGAGGACAGTGAAAGGTCTTCCATATAGGTACGGTTGTAATTTCTTGAGGGCCCATACCAGTGCCAGGCATTCCTTCTCCACCGCCATGTAGCCTACCTCCCTGGGCAGCAGGTTCCTACTGATGTAGGCTATGGGGTGGTCATTCCCTTCCTCATCCATCTGGCTTAACACTGCTCCCACCCCAAACATGGAGGCATCTGTGTGGACACAAAAACGTTTGGTGGGGTTAGGTGCAGCCAGGATGGGGGCAGAGATCAAGGCAGACTTGAGGCTCTGAAAGGAGTTTTCCCATTCTGGGGACCACAGTACCTGTCGGGGCAGTCTTTTACAAGTCAGGTCTTTCAGGGGTTTGGCAAGGGTGCTATAATTGGGGATGAACCTTTGGTAATAGCCGGCGGTTCCTAGGAAGGCTAAGACCTGGGTCTTGGTTCAAGGAGTGGGCCAGTTTGCCACTGCCTCAACCCCTTGGCCTGCTCCAGCCGCTGCTGTCCGCAGCCCACTCGGTGGCCCAGGTACTGGACTTCCGAGTGGCCTATGGTGCATTTGTCGGGCTTCAGGTTCAGCCCGGCGGCTCTGATGCGATCTAGAATGATGCCCAGGTGGATCAAATGGTCCTCCCAGGTGTTGCTAAAGATGGCAATGTCATCCAAGTAGGCACAGGCATAGTTTTGGAGGCCATCCAGCAGGCGATCCACCATCCTCTGAAAGGTGGCTGGAGCGTTCTTCATCCCAAACGGCATGACCTTAAACTGGTAGAGGCTGAAAGGGGTGATGAAGGCGGACTTGGGAATGGATTCAGGGTCTAGTGGGATCTGCCAATACCCCTTGCAGAGGTCAAGGGTAGTTAGGAAGTGACCTCTGGCAATTCTATCTAAGAGGTCATCGACGCGGGGCATGGGGTAGGTGTCGGTTGTGGTTCTGTCATTGTGCTTATGGTAGTCAATGCAGAACCGTGTAGTACCATCTTTTTTGGGGACCAGCACCACCGGGGAGGCCCAGGGACTGTTGGACGGTTCAAAAACAATGAGGTCCAACATTTCTCGGAGGTCCCGGTGCATACTGTCTCTGACAGCTTCAGGTACTATTCGCAGCAGGTGGGACCGATATCGTTTTGGTACCACCAGCTGGCATTTGGGCACTGGCCCTTTCTTTCTCCGGGAGACCCGATACAACAGACCATTTTCCCATTGGAACTGTACCTCCACGGGCCCTGGGGGTCAGTCCCTACTCGGTCTCGGAAGGGGGCAAGGGTCAGGTCGCTCAGGGTCTCTTGGGCAAATTCAGAGGGGGAAGCCCAGGATAGTTAGTCGGGAAGGAGGGCAGGGACCGGGGTTGGGCATTGGGGGTAAGGGTGGGGCGTCAGGGAAGCAGAAGAGTCAGGATGGGAGGTCTTACCTGGGTCCCCAGCTGCGGTGTGTTGGCTTGATGCTGAGCATGCCTGCGGGTGGTCACTGGGCAGGTGTCCAGGGGAGTATCCCCCAAAAAGGTGGAGACAAGTAGGCCAATGTCATTTCCTAGTAGAACCTCTGTGTGAAGATCTGGCATAATGCCCACATCCACAGTACGGGCTCCAGTGCCCCAAACCAGATGGACACAGGCCATAGGGATTCGTACAGTGGCACCTCCGGCCACTCGAACCACAAGGGTTCTTCCAGTAGCGGTAGAAGTGGAGGCCAGATGAGGCTGGATCAGGGTGATGGTGGATCCGGTGTCCCGTAATCCCTGGGCTGCCTTTCCATTGACCCAAACAGTCTTTCAGTGGTGCTGTCGGTTGTCGGTAGACACAAGGTGGGCTTCTTGTAGAGTGCCAACCTCCTCTTCAGCCCATTCAGGGAAGTCAGCCGATGCCGGTGCATAAGCATAGTGGGCAGCGGCTGGGTAGGTCAGGGCTGGAGCGCTTACCCAAGCTGTTGGCTGGGGTGTCTTGGCTGGGCTGCCGGCTGCTGCTGGGCCCGATGCGGGCATTCCCACCTGAAGTGGCCGGGGTGCCCGCAGGAGAAACATCCCCAAGGGTCCCTGACTCTGGCCGGAGGGACAAAGGCCGGGTGTCCCGGGGGCTTAGTGGTAACCACTGGGGTTCGGGCTACAACTGATCGGCAGGCATCTGCGTATTGATCAGCCAGGATGGCTGTCTGGTCTGCTGTGGTGGGCCGACGGTCATGGACCCATTCTTTAATTTCGACTGGAACATGGTTATAGAAATGCTCCAGTAGGAATAGCTGTGCCACTTTGGCCCCAGTAGTGGCCGTGCAGCTGGTTAGCAAGGAAGTAATCGACTGGGTGAATTGGTGGGTCCATTCTGTGAAAAGCTGTCTGTCCTGCTTCCTTAGTGCCTGGAATTTTTGCCAATGGGCCTCTGGCATGAGCCCATATCGGGCAAGGATATGGTCTTTCACTTTGTTATAATCCTTTTGGTCCTCAGAAGGGGTAGCGTGGAAAGCTGCCAAAGCCCACCCTGACAATTTACTGATCAGGACAGACAGTATGTCAGCGTAGACTACCCCCTGTAGTTCGCATTGGGTCTCAAAGACCTGAAGATAACAGTCAATATCCTACTCCTCTTCCTTATAGGCTCGGAAGGCCCCATGGGGTAGCTTGGGCGGTCAGGGAGCCTGCGTTCCATGGGTGGATGGAGCCCCACCTATGGACTGGTGGATTTCTGCTAACTTGAGCTGGGTAACATCTGAGACTATCTTGGTGATGACCTCCTCTGGTGGCCGGGTGTCATACAACGCCAAACGCCACTGCACTTCCCGCTGTATATCAGACGTGGGTGTCCCCAGGGTGGATACTGTACTTGATGCTGTAACGGATGGCTCATTGCCCTGGTCATCATCCGACCCACTGGCCACCTGGTCCTCCCCTAGCATTTCTCTGATGGGGGTAGTTCTGCTCCTGGTACCCACAGTTTTCCCTCGAGTCTCCATTCAATAATACTTCTAGCTGGTGGTTTGAATGTCCCAGGAAGTTGGAAGCATCCCACTGCTGCCACCAATGTGACATATACCCCGGCTACCCTAACTGGGTAGCTCCGCCTAACGGGTCCTTCTTCCTCCCTGGTGACTCCAGCTATATAGCCCAAGAAAATGATTCTAGCAGGAGCCCACTTAAATGACCAGACAGACTAGCATTCAGGTGAAGTAAGAACTGTTTTATTTCACAGAAAACACAGCTTTTATACATAACAAATATTGTACAATGAGACAAACATCAGGCAATGGTTAGTTAAACAAGATTCTAATCACAAAAGGACAATGGATGACTCATACAATAACAGAAAGACACATAACAGCAGGAGGTCTCAGCATTCGATTGTCTGTGCTGTGTGTAATCTCCTGCTCTGTGTCTCGAACCTAGACTGAATGTACAGACACATAACAGAAGGAGGTTGCAATAATCTCGAACATTCTGAGTCTAGGGGGGGTTGGGACAGGCAATACTGAATTGGGCTGTCACCTTATACTCCAACCAAAAAAAGGGGGGTAAGAGTTCAACCCCTGCAGCCCAGTATCCGTGACAGTGAGGTTGTAGGGGGGTGGGAGTTTAACCCTTGCAGCCCGGTATCCGTGACAGCGATGATATTACAAGTCTGTCCTGGGAGGCCAAAAAGTGAGCAGTACACCCTCTACCTCCAAGAGTCCTAATGCATTTAAAAGTCAGTAGTTAAGAGTTTTATGGTACAACGCCGTAACATAAAACTCATAACTAAGGTGCTAAAAAGTACACTAACACCCATAAACTACCTATTAATCCCTAAACCGAGGCCCTCCTGCAAACACTATAATAAAATTTTTAAACCCTAATCTGCCGCTCCGGACACCGCCGCCACCTACATTATATTTATGAACCCCTAATCTGCTGCCCCAAACATCGCCGACACCTACATTATATTTATTAATCCCTAATCTGCTGCCCCCAATGTCACCACCACCTACCTACACTTATTAACCCCTAATCTGCCACCCCCAACGTTGCCGCCACTATACTAAATGTATAAACTCCTAAATCTAAGTCTAACCCTAACCCTAACACCCCCTAACTTAAATATAATTAAAATAAATCTAAATAAAATTACTATAATTAACTAAATTATTCCTATTTAAAACTAGATACTTACCTATAAAATAAACCCTAAACTAGCTACAATATAACTAATAGTTACATTGTAGCTATCTTAGGGTTTATTTTTATTTTACAGGCAAGTTTGTATTTATTTTAACTAGGTAGAATAGTTATTAAATAGTTGTTAACTATTTAATAACTACCTAGCTAAAATAAATACAAAAATAAAACCTAACCTAAGTTACAATAGCACCTAACACTACACTATAATTAACTAAATTAAATAGAATTACCTAAATTAAATTAAATTAGCAAAAGTACAAAACGCCCCCACTAAATTACAGAAAATAATAAACAAATTACAGATATTTAAACTAATTACACCTAATCTAATAGCCCTATCAAAATAAAAAATCCCCCCCCCCCAAATAAAAAACCCTAGCCTAAACCAAACTACCAATAGCCCTTAAAAGGGCCTTTTGCGGGGCATTGCCCCAAAGTAATCAGCTCTTTAACCTGCAAAAAAATACAAACAACCCCCCCAACAGTAAAACCCACCACCCACACAACCAACCCCCCAAATAAAATACTATCTAAAAACACCTAAGCTCCCCATTGCCCTGAAAAGGGCATTTGGATGGGCATTGCCCTGAAAAGGGCAGTTAGCTCTTTTGCAGGCCCAAACCCTAACCTAACAATAAATCTCACCCAATACACCCTTAAAAAAACCTAACACTAGCCCCCTGAAGATCGACTTACCGGGAGAAGTCTTCATCCAAGCCGGGCCGAAGTCCTCAACGAAGCCGGGAGAAGTCTTCATCCAAGCCGGGCCGAAGTCCTCAACAAAGCCGGGAGAAGTCTTTATCCAAGCCGGGCGAAGTGGTGCTCCAGACGGGCAGAAGTCTTCATCCAGATGGCATCTTCTATATTCATCCATCCGGCGCGGAGCGGGTCCATCTTCAAGACATCCGACGCGGAGCATCCTCTTCATCCGATGACTAAAGATGAATGAAGGTACCTTTAAGTGACGTCATCCAAGATGGCGTCCCTTAGATTCCGATTGGCTGATAGAATTCTGTCCCAATCAGCCAATAGAATGCAAGCTCCATCCTATTGGCTGATTGGATCAGCCAATAGGATTGAAGTTCAATTCTATTGGCTGATTGCATCAGCCAATAGGATTTTTTCTACCTTAATTCCGATTGGCTGATAGAATTCTATCAGCCAATCGGAATCTAAGGGACCCCATCTTGGATGATGTCACTTAAAGGTACCTTCATTTGTCTTTAGTCGTCGGATATAGAGGATGCTCCGCGACGGATGTCTTGAAGATGGACCCGCTCCACGCTGGATGGATGAAGATAGAAGATGCCGCCTGGATGAAGACTTCTGCCCATCTGGAGGACCACTTCGCCCGGCTTGGATTAAGACTTCTCCCAGCTTCGTTGAGGACTTCGGCCTGGCTTGGATGAAGACTTCTCCCTGCTTCGTTGAGGACTTCGGCCCGGCTTGGATGAAGACTTCTCTCGGTAAGTCGATCTTCAGGGTGTTAGTGTTAGGTTTTTTTAAAGGAGTATTGGTTGGGATTTATTTTTAGGTTAGGGTTTAGGCCAGCAAAAGAGCTAACTGCCCTTTTAAGGGCAATGCCCATCCAAATACCCTTTTCAGGGCAATGGGGAGCTTAGGTTTTTTTAGATAGTATTTTATTTGGGGGGTTGGTTGTGTGGGTGGTGGGTTTTACTGTTGGGGGGGTTGTTTTTTGTTTTTTTTTACAGGTAAAAGAGCTGATTACTTTGGGGCAATGCCCCGCAAAAGGCCCTTTTAAGGGCTATTAGTAGTTTAGTTTAGGCTAGGGTTTTTTTTATTTTGGGGGGGCTTTTTTTATTTTGATAGGGCTATTAGATTAGGTGTAATTAGTTTAAATATCTGTAATTTGTTTATTATTTTCTGTAATTTAGTGTTTGTTTGTTTTTTGTACTTTAGCTAATTTAATTTAATTTAGGTAATTGTATTTAATTTAGTTAATTTATTTAATTATAGTGTAGTGTCAGGTGTTAGTGTAATTTAAGATAGGTTTTATTTTACAGGTAAATGTGTATTTATTTTAGCTAGGTAGTTAGTAAATAGTTAATAACTATTTAGTAACTAGTCTACCTAGTTATAATAAATACAAACGTGCCTGTAAAATAAAAATAAACCCTAAGATACAATGTAACTATTAGTTATTTTGTAGCTAGCTTAGGGTTTATTTTATAGGTAAGTATTTAGTTTTAAATAGGAATAATTTAGTTAATGATAGTAATTTTCTTTAGATTTATTTAAATTATATTTAAGTTAGGGGGTGTTAGGGTTAGGGTTAGACTTAGATTTAGGGGTTAATAACTTTAATATTGTGGCGGCGACGTTGGGGGAGGCAGATTAGGGGTTAATAAATTGTATGTAGGTGTCGGCGATGTTGGGGGCAGCAGATTAGGGGTTAATACATATAATGTAGGTGGCGGAGGTGTCTGGAGCGGCAGATTAGGGGTTAATAAATATAATGCAGGTGTCGGCGATGTCGGGCGGCAGATTAGGGGTTAATAAGTGTAAGATTAGGGGTGTTTAGACTCGGGGTTCATGTTAGGGTGTTAGGTGTAAACATAAATTTTATTTCCTCATAGGAATCAATGGGGCTGCGTTAGTGAGTTTTACGCTGCTTTTTTGCAGGTGTTAGACTTTTTCTCAGCCGGCTCTCCCCGTTGATCCCTATGGGGAAATCGGGCACGAGCGAGTACAACCAGCTCACCGCTGACTTAAGATGTGCTGGTATTGGAGTGCGGTAATGAGCAAAATTTTGCTCAACGCTCACTTCTTGCCTGTTAACGCCGGGTTTCTGAAAACTCGTAATACCAGCGCTGTAGGAAAGTGAGCGGTGAGAGAAAACTCTTTGTTAGCACCGCATAGCCTCTAACGCAAAACTCGTAATCTAGGCCATAGTTTTTTCAGCACTGTTTTTTTTCTAACACCCACTCCTTTCAACTTTAAAGCCCAAACACTGCCTAGTGCAGTTGTTTTTAATTTTTTTTAATTACAAACTACAATGCCCTCTATTTTTAAGGCATTTGGGGCACTTTTAGAAAGTTAACCAGAAATTGGATCTCTGGTTCATTTTCAGAGCGCTAATTGCTACCGCGAGCTCGCTGAAGCAATAACCAGCCACATGTAATGGCTGGTTAATTATTGCACTCCACTTGTAATCTAGCTCCACTTGTAATTTTGCACTCCACTTGTTATTTAGCACTCCACTTGTAATCTAGCCCTTAATTACTGCCCTATTGCATGCAGGGTTTAAACACATAAGGCCAGATTGCGAGTGGAGTGCTAGCAGTTCATGCAAGCGATAAGGGGTTTATCACGGGGGGTTGCGCTCATGGGTTTACCTCTGGTATTACGAGCTGAAAGTAAACGCAGTCGCGTAAGTGCATTCACGATTTATGCAAGAATGATTGCCGCATCCTCAGAGCTCTGGTTAAGTGTTTCTCAAAACTAAAAAGAGTCACAAAACACATCAAAAATACATTACAAAGTACAGTCACACTTATAATAACGCCATGTAATAAAAAAAAAGTTATAATGGTTCAAAGATATGAGGTCTTAGGTGTTAGAAAAAAACGTCAGACACAGAGCTTTGAGATATATGTATGTATGTATACATATATATATATATATATATATACTCACTTGCCACTTTATTAGGTACACCTGTTCAATTGCTTGGTAACATAGATTGCTAATCAGCCAATCACATGGCAGTAACTCAATGCATTTAGGCATCTAGACGTGGTGAAGACGACTTTGAAGTTCAAACCGAGCATCAGAATGGGGAAGAAAGGGGATGTAAGTGACTTTGAACATGGCATGGTTGTTGGTGCCAGACGGGCTGGTCTGAGTATTTAAAAAACTGCTGATCTACTCAGATTTTCACGCACAACCATCTCTAGGGTTTACAGAGAATAGTCAGAAAAAAAGAAAATATCCAGTGAGCAGCAGTTGTGTGGACAAAAATGCCTTGTTGATGTCAGAGGTTAGAGGAGAATGGGCAGACTGGTTCGAGATGATAGAAAGGCAACAGTAACTCAAATAACCACTGGTTACAACCAAGGTATTCAGAATACCATCTTTGAATGCACAACACATCGAACCTTGAAGCAGATGGGCTACAGCAGCAGAAGACCAACCACACCGGGTGCCACTCCTTTCGGCTAATAACAGGAAACTGAGGCTACAATTCGCACAGGCTCACCAGAATTTGACAGTAGAAGATTGGAAAAATGTTGCCTAGTCCGATGAATCTCAATTTCAGCTGTGACATTAAGATGGTAGGGTCAGAATTTGCCGTAAACAACATGAAAGCATGGATCCATCCTGCCTTGTATCAATAGTTCAGGCTAATGGTGTGTGGGTAAAATTCTCTTGGCACACTTTGGGCCCCTTAGTACCAATTGTGCATCGTTTAATTGCCACTGCCTGCCTGAGTATTGTTGCTGACCATGTCCATCCCTTTATAACTAAAGTGTACCCATCTTCTGATGGCTACTTCCAGCAGGATAATGCACCATGCCACAAAGCTCAAATCATCTCAAACTGGTTTCTTGAATATGATAATGAGTTCACTGTACTCCAATGGCCTCCACAGTCACCAGATCTCAGTCCAATAGAGCACCTTTGGGATGTGGTGGAAAGGGAGATTTGCATCATGGATGTGCAGCCGACAAATCTGCAGCAACTGCGTGATGCTATCATGTCACTAAGGACCAAAATGTCTGAGAAAAGTTTCCAACACCTTGTTGAATCTTTGCCACGAAAAATTAAGGCAGTACTGAAGGCAAAAGGGGGTCCAACCCGGTACTTGCAAGGTGTACCTAATAAAGTGGCCGGTGAGTGTATATATTGCTTAATATGATTTTACATGTTTTCATCTACTTAATTACAAAGGGTTCCAATGCACTTATATATATATGCGTGTGTGTGTGTATATATATGTGTACATATGAATTTATGTATTTATATGTGTATATATGTATTTACAGACATATATAAACAAATAAACATATAAATGTATATATATATATATATAAGTGCATTGGAACCCTTTGTAATTAAGTAGATTAAAACATGTAAAATCATATTAAGCAATATTAATTTGGAATAAAGTGTTATACTGTGTATTTACCATAAATCTTTCACATTCCAATGTTCTGCACACAGGGGAATATATTTATAAATAGATATTCGTATATGTATCTGTATATAGCTATAGCTATACCTATATATATATATATATATATATATATATATATATATATATATATATATATATATATATATATATATATATATATATAATATCCAAAACAGGCACAATGAATAATTTTTTGAGCACATTTTGTGCACATTTAAAAAATTCCAGATAGAGCATGCCTGTTTTGGATATTATTAGCATTTTGCCTGCACCCTGGTAGGTGTCATTGGAAGTGAGAGTGCACTTTTTTGTGTTTTCTTATATATTGGTATAGATATATATTGTACCAAAATACCATTAGATATATGTAGAAATACTTATTTATGAATAAAGAGAACAAATTCTTCTATGTAAAGAACACTGAGATGTGAAATATTCTTATTTTCATGTCAGGTTAGCGCACACGAGAATATGCGATCTGGTTTGCACTTGAGTAGGGTGTTAGGTTATTTCCCACTTTTTTTCCATGAACTTTTATGGGGGAATACTTGAATGCACCCGTAATTTTCTAAGTTCAGCTTTTTGTGCTTGTTGGATTAGCGCGCAAGCGAAAACAGTTTACTTTCAACTCATAATACAAGGGCAACCCGACGAGCGCAAAAAGCTGAACATTTTGTTAACGCTCGAGCAGGATCAGCAATTAGCGCTCCGCTTGTAATCTGGCCAGATTATCAGATAACCTTAGAAATGTTATATGGAGGATTCTGGTTGTAACCCCTCCCCTATACTACAAATCACACATCATTGTACAAGGCATTACACACATACTACATCCCTTTGCTAACTGAAAGAAACTGGGACATTAGAAATAGCAGTGTTTGGTTGATATCTTAAGACCTTTCTTGGAAACGATGGTTGTATAGAGATCAGGCATCTCTGTTTAATTACTTGTAACGTTCCAGTGACTCACAATGTTAATTGCTCTCAATATTTCTCTAGTACATAGGAACTGCATATCCCTGCAGCGAGGGATGTCCTTGACAGTAGAAGCTTCTGTAGCTAGGTACAATCAGTTTTACTGTGCACAGCCGACATACTGAATTATGGTTAATAACTCTTGTGTATTTCTTTCTGCAAATCCTAGTGTTTGTCAGTATTATGTACAATGTACAAATGTGTTTCTTATTTTACTCCAATGTATAGTATTAAAAAAATAAATTATTGCTGGTTCCAACCAATGTTTGTGTCATTCCTCCACCTCCAGATTGAAGATCATGAGACTATAAAATGTCAGTCTGTTTTATATTGTTCACAGAAAAAAGGGTTATTTCAAATTGGTTCCACAAAAAATGTAACTATGTAGAAGAAGAGACCTGTAAAGCCTTGACAGTTTATGGAAGACAAAATCGTGGTTTTCTTGGTCCATTAAAAGGAAGAAACATTAATTGTGCAGTGTGAGCTACTTTATTAACATTAGCATTATGGGTGCCACCTTTAGTTCAGGCTAAACGTGAACACTCTTGCGCCGTGCACAGCACATCAAAAAATATTTTGTAGAGAGCATATTATGTATACAAGCACATAAACACAATCTAACTCTCACACACACTCTAACACACTAGCACAAACACACACATTCTCTCCTTTACACACACAAAGACACTAATGCTCTCTCTCTCACACACACACAATCTCTCACACACACTAACACACACACACACACACACTCTAACACACTAGCACACACACATTCTCTCCTGTACATACACAAATACACTAATGCTCTTACACACACACACACACACACAAAATCTCTCACACACACTAACACACACTAACACACTAGCACACACACATTCTCTCCTTTACACACACAAAGACACTAATGCTCTTACACACACACACACACAATCACTCACACACACTAACACACACACTAACACACTAGCACACACACATTCTCTCCTTTACACACACAAAGACACTAATGCTCACACACACAATCTCTCTCACACTAATACACACACACTAACACACTAGCACACACACATTCTCTCCTTTACACCCTTTACACACACAAAGACACTAATGCTCTCTCTCACACATACACACACACACACACACAATCTCTCACACACTAACACACACACTAACACACTAGCACACACACATTCTCTCCTTTACACACACAAAGACACTAATGCTCTCACACACAATCTCTCTCACACACTAATAAACACACTCTAACACACTAGCACACACACATTCTGTCCTTTATACACACAAAGACACTCACACACAAAGACACACACACAAAGACACTAATGCTCTCTCTCTCACACACACACAATCTCTCACACACACTGACACACACACTCTAACACACTAGCACACACATTTTCTCCTTTACACACGCAAAGACATTCACACACAAAGACACTCACACACAAAGACACTATTGCTCTCACACACACACTCACACAATCTTTCACACACACTAACACACACACGCTCACACACATTCTCTCCTTTACACACACAAAGACACTCACACACAAAGACTCACACACAAATACACTAATGCTCTCTCTCTCACACACACACACACAATCTCTCACACACATTAACACACAAACTCTAACACACTAGCTCACACACATAGGCCCCAAGTTATCAAGGTTTGTCGGACCTGATCCGACAGTGCGGATCAGGTCTGACAGACCTCGCTGAATACGGCGAGCAATACGCTCACCGTATTCAGCATTGCTCCAGCAGCTCACAAGAGCTGCTGGTGCAACGCTGCCCCCTGCAGACTCGCAGCCAATAGGCTGCCAGTAGGGGAGTGTCGATCAACCTGATCGTACTCGATCGGGTTGATTTCCGGCGATGTGTGTCAGCCTGCTCAGAGCAGGCGGACAGGTTATGGAGCAGCAGTCTTTGTGACCGCTGCTTCATAACTGCTGTTTCTGGCGAGTCTGAAGACTCGCCAGAAACAGGGGCCATCAAGCTCCATTCGGAGCGACACTCACACACAAAGATAATATTGCTCTCGCACACACTCGCACAATCTTTCACACACACTAACACACACACGCTCACACACATTTTCTCGTTCTCACATACACAAATACACTCACTATATCATGCACAAACACACACACAGAAAGACACTGAGAAACACAAAGACACTTACACACACAGATACACTGCCACACAAAGACACACACACGCAAGAGAGAAATAACCGTAGGGATGTGCAGTATGAGGCTAATGCACAACGTCACCTTTTTTGGCTGTGGCTGTTTCCCACCAAACCTGGGCAACCTTAATTAGCATTCTCATTAAAAAATTAAACTGCATTAGGGGCCAGATCAGAAGTTGCACGTTTTCTGCTCTCGCACTATCTGAGCTCAGAGTAAAAAATAATCATGGCTGCATTAGTGCACATATTACAAGTTAAAAGTTAGCTCAAGAGCAAAAGACAGAGTCGTTCAAACTTCAGGACTTTGGATATTGCAACCGTGTTAAGGCATTTGTCCCCATGGGGTATACGAAAAAAAACAAACTGTTACTTATTGTGAGCGTGCTTCCATAGGCTCCAATGAGAGTGTCATTCTCATGCTATGAGACACGACATGAGAACTAGCACAGTGAAGGGGGTAAGTTGCGCAGCCATGGGCAGCAGATGATCTCTGGTTAATCTTCTGAGCGCTAATTGCTACCTCGAGCTTGCCGTATCAATAACTAGCGACTTGTATTATTTATCACGCCCCTGTGAAAGGGTGAATTTGCCTGTTTACTGGCGCCCGATAAATTAGTGCTCCACTTGTAATCTAGCCCAAGACAGGAGAATTTTTAGCTTTTTTCCTATCACTCCTTTTAAAAAAAAAATAGAGCCTATCAAAATGATATCTTTTTTTAAGTAAAGAACCAAAAGGCATTGATTTGGGCCCATCTTGGTATATTTTATGCCACGATTTCCCTTCCAAATGAGATCAAATTAAAAAAAAACGGGAACTTTTTCACAAACTTTGGGTTTCTCACTGAAATTATTTATATACTGTTTGAGCCATTGAAACACAAAGGATTGTAAATGCTTCTCTGGTATCCCCTTTGATCAGAAATAGCAGAATGGTACGGCTTTGCCACTGTTTTTAGGTAATTAGAAGGCCGATAATTGCAGCTGCGCAATGCACTACTTAAATTATGGGCAGTGAAGGGGTTAATTAGTCTATCTTTAGAATAAACTTGCAACTATAAGTAAAAGAGGAAGAAAATTAACCAGAAGAAGGCTGTACCCATGATACCTAGGGAATGTCAAAGTCAGACTTAAATGCCCTTAAAGTAAAAGTCAATCCTAGTACAGGGAGTGCAGAATTATTAGGCAAGTTGTATTTTTGAGGATTAATTTTATTATTGAACAACAACCATGTTCTCAATGAACCCAAAAAACTCATTAATATCAAAGCTGAATAGTTTTGGAAGTAGTTTTTAGTTTGTTTTTAGTTATAGCTATTTTAGGGGGATATCTGTGTGTGCAGGTGACTATTACTGTGCATAATTATTAGGCAACTTAACAAAAAACAAATATATACCCATTTCAATTATTTATTTTTACCAGTGAAACCAATATAACATCTCAACATTCACAAATATACATTTCTGACATTCAAAAACAAAACAAAAACAAATCAGTGACAATATAGCCACCTTTCTTTGCAAGGACACTCAAAAGCCTGCCATCCATGGATTCTGTCAGTGTTTTGATCTGTTCACCATCAACATTGCATGCAGCAGCAACCACAGCCTCCCAGACACTGTTCAGAGAGGTGTACTGTTTTCCCTCCTTGTAAATCTCACATTTGATGATGGACCACAGGTTCTCAATGGGGTTCAGATCAGGTGAACAAGGAGGCCATGTCATTAGATTTTCTTCTTTTATACCCTTTCTTGCCAGCCACGCTGTGGAGTACTTGGACGCGTGTGATGGAGCATTGTCCTGCATGAAAATCATGTTTTTCTTGAAGGATGCAGACTTCTTCCTGTACCACTGCTTGAAGAAGATGTCTTCCAGAAACTGGCAGTAGGACTGGGAGTTGAGCTTGACTCCATCCTCAACCCGAAAAGGCCCCACAAGCTCATCTTTGATGATACCAGCCCAAACCAGTATTCCACCTTCACCTTGCTGGCGTCTGAGTCGGACTGGAGCTCTCTGCCCTTTACCAATCCAGCCACGGGCCCATCCATCTGGCCCATCAAGACTCACTCTCATCAGTCCATAAAACCTTAGAAAAATCAGTCTTGAGATATTTCTTGGCCCAGTCTTGACGTTTCAGCTTGTGTGTCTTGTTCAGTGGTGGTTGTCTTTCAGCCTTTCTTACCTTGGCCATGTCTCTGAGTATTGCACACCTTGTGCTTTTGGGCACTCCAGTGATGTTGCAGCTCTGAAATATGGCCAAACTGGTGGCAAGTGGCATCTTGGCAGCTGCATGCTTAACTTTTCTCAGTTCATGGGCAGTTATTTTGTGCCTTGGTTTTTCCACACGCTTCTTGCGACCCTGTTGACTATTTTGAATGAAACGCTTGATTGTTCGATGATCACGCTTCAGAAGCTTTGCAATTTTTAGAGTGCTGCATCCCTCTGCAAGATATCTCACTATTTTTGACTTTTCTGAGTCTGTCAAGTCCTTCTTTTGACCCATTTTGCCAAAAGGAAAGGAAGTTGCCTAATAATTATGCACACCTGATATAGGGTGTTGATGTCATTAGACCACACCCCTTCTCATTACAGAGATGCACATCACCTAATATGCTTAATTGGTAGTAGGCTTTCGAGCCTATACAGCTTGGAGTAAGACAACATGCATAAAGAGGATGATGTCGTCAAAATACTCATTTGCCTAATAATTCTGCACTCCCTGTATTTTACAAACGCTAGGATTGACTATTGAAACAAATAAAGGGGACTTTCATTCATGAAGTATAAGATACTTTGTGTAGAAAGCTCCTTTATTTGATTAGATTGTCACCGTTTTTACCTGGTACAGCAGTCCACGGCTAAATTTTTTTTGGCTAAGAGGTGATGTTTTCACCTTTTAGTTAATAGCCATGCTGTAAATCCAGCTTGGTGCCCATGGGAGCCGGATTTACCGCACGGCTATTGGCTAAGAGGTAAAAACGTCACCTCTTAGCCAAAAAATATTTTAGCCGTGGGCTGCTGTACCAGGTAAAAACGGCGATCGATTGAATCAAATAAAGGAGCTTTCTACATGAAGTATCTTATATAGGTGGCCCTCGGTTTACAACAGTTCAATTTGCACCGTTTCAGAATAACAACCTTTTTTCCAGTCATGTGACTGCTATTGAAAAGCATTGAGAAGCAGAGCATTGATTAAAATAGCCAGTAGATGGAGCTGTCCGCTCATGTTGCAGCAAAGATATGCGAGCTAAGCAAGCTGAAATTAATCAGTTTAACCAGACCTGAGCTATCAAGCAGCTTGCAAAGGAACAAGATCTTCCTGTCTATAAATCAGTCCAGATTGGAATGCATAGAAAGAACTTTGCAGAAAAATGCAAGTAAAGTCTGTGTTATGTGATTATTTTATTAGGTTTATAATTCTGTTTAGCAAATGTTTTTGTTCATTTAACTTTAAGTTTAATTATATATTCTGTGTTGTGTGATTATTTTATTAGGTTTATAATTCTGTTTAGCATTTAAAGTCTTCATTTCAAAGCTTTAAAAAAAATGTATTAGGTGTTACTTATGACAATTTTGAGAGGGGCCTGGAACCTCACTTCCCATTGACTTACATTATAAACTGGGTTTCAATTTACAACGGTTTTGATTTATAACCATTCCTTCTGGAACCTAACCCCGGCGTAAACTGAGGGTTACCTGTACTTCATGAATGAAAGTCCCTTTTATTTTTTTCAATAGTCAATCCTAGCGTTTGTAAAACGCTAGGATTGACTTTCACTTTAAGTAGACGCAGATACTGAGGTAGGTTTCAAAACCACCAACCACAAGTTCTAGTAGCCAATAAATAGGCAAACAGATTGTAGTAAACTGGCAATTAGATTGGATCAGGGGCCAGATCACAAGTGGGGCACTAATTAATGCTCCCGCTCGAACATTAACTGTTCTAGAAGTAAGCTTTTTGCACACGTCGGGTTGCACTTGTATTATGAGTTGAAAGTAAACTGTTTTCACTTGTGCGTTAACCCAACAAGCACAAAAAGTCGAATTTACAATATCACGTGTGTGTTTACTTATTCCTCCCTAGAAATCAGTGGAGAGAAAAAAGTGGAACACAAAAACCTAACACCCTTCTCAAGTGCAAACCCGATCGTATATATTCTCATGTGTGCTAACCCAACATGAAAATAACATAATTTATGTAAGAACTTACCTGATAAATTAATTTCTTTCATATTAGCAAGAGTCGATGAGCTAGTGACATATGGGATATACAATCCTACCAGGAGGGGCAAAGTTTCCCAAACCTCAAAATGCCTATAAATACACCCCTCACCACACCTACATTTCAGTTTAACGAATAGCCAAGTAGTGGGGTGAAAAAGAAAGAAGTAAAAAGCATCAACAAAGGAATTTGGAAATAATTGTGCTTTATACAAAAAAATCATAACCACCATAAAAAGGGTGGGCCACATGGACTCTTGCCAATATGAAAGAAATTAATTTATCAGGTAAGTTCTTACATAAATTATGTTTTCTTTTATGTAATTGGCAAGAGTCCATGAGCTAGTGACGTATGGGATAGCAATACCCAAGATGTGGAACTCTACGCAAGAGTCACTAGAGAGGGAGGGATAAAAAAAAACAGCAATTTTTCACTGAAAAAAATGAATCCACAACCCAAAATATAAGTTTATTCTCATGAATTAAAGGAAAAACATAAGCAGAAGAATCAAACTGAAACAGCTGCCTGAAGAACTTTTCTACCAAAAACTGCTTCCGAAGAAGCAAATACATCAAAAACGTAGAATTTAGTAAATGTATGCAAAGAAGACTAAGTTGCTGCTTTGCAAATCTGATCAACTGAAGCTTCATTCTTAAAAGACCATGAAGTGGAGACTGATCTAGTAGAATGAGCTGTAATTCTCTGAGGCGGGGCTTGACCCGACTCCAAATAAGCTTGATGAATCAAAAGCTTTAACCACGCCAAGGAAACGGCAGAGGCCTTCTGATCTTTCCTAGAACCAGAAAATATAACAAATAGACTAGAAGTCTTCCTGAAATCTTTAGTAGCTTCAACATAATATTTCAACATTTTCAGATCCAGAACTGGTCTGAATGAATTTTCTTTCTTTGGGACAATGAATAGATTTGAATAAAACCCCAGGACCTGTTCCTGAAACGGAACTGGCATGATTACCCCTGAAAGCTCCAGGTCTGAAACACACCTCAGAAAAGCCTGAGCCTTTACTGGATTTGCTGGGATGTGTGAGAGAAAATATCTTCTCACAGGAGGTCTTACTCTGAATCCTATTCGATACCCCTGAGAGACAATACTAAGAATCCATTGATTTTTAACAGAATTTGTCCAAACATCCTTGAAAAATCTTAATCTGCGCCCTACCAGCTGAGCTGGAATGAGGGCCGCACCTTCATGCAGACTTGGGGGCTGGCTTTGGTTTCTTAAACGGATTGGATTTATTCCAATTTGAAGAAGGTTTCCAATTGGAAACAGATTCCTTGGGGGAAGGATTAGGTTTGTGTTCCTTAATTTGTCGAAAGGAAAGAAAATGGTTAGAAGCTTTAGATTTACCCTTAGGTCTTTTATCCTGAGGCAAAAACTCCCTTCCCCCCTGTGACAGTTGAAATAATTGAATCCAACTGAAAAACAAATAACTTATTACCTTGGAAAGAAAGAGATAGCAATCTAGACTTAGAAGTCATGTCAGCATTCCAAGATTTAAGCCACAAAGCTCTTCTAGCTAAAATAGCTAAAGACATAGATTTAACATCAATTTGGATGATATAAAAAATGGCATCACAAATAAAATGATTAGCATATTAAAGCAAGCGAACAATGCTAGACAAATCAGAATCCATTTCTTGTTGCGCTAATTTTTCCAACCAAAAAGTTGATGCAGCTGCAACGTCAGCCAAAGAAATTGCAGGCCTAAGAAGATGACCAGAATATAAATAGGCTTTCCTTAGATAAGATTCAAGTTTCCTATCTAAAGGATCTTTAAAGGAAGTACTATCTTCCATAGGAATAGTAGTACGTTTAGCAAGAGTAGAGATAGCCCCATCAACTTTGGGGATATTTTCCCAAAACTCCAATGTAACTGCTGGCAAAGGATACAATTTTATAAACCTTGAAGAAGGAATAAAAGAAGTACCAGGCCTATTCCATTCCTTAGAAATCAAATCAGACATAGCATCAGGAACTGGAGAAACCTCTGGAGTAACCACTGGAGGTTTATAAACAGAATTTAAATGTTTACTAGTTTTAATAACAAGAGGACTAGTTTCCTCAATATCCAATGTAATCAACACTTCTTTTAACAAAGAACGAATATACTCCATTTTAAATAAATAAGTAGATTTGTCAGTGTCAATATCTGAGGAAGGATCTTCTGAATCAGATAGATCCTCATCAGAGGAGGATAATTCAGTATGTTGTCGGTCATTTGAAATTTCATCAACTTTATGAGAAGTTTTAAAATACCTTTTACGTTTATTAGAAGGCGGAATGGCAGACAAAGCCTTCTGAATAGAATCAGCAATAACATCTTTTAAATTCACAGGTATATCTTGTACATTAGATGTTGAAGAAACAGCAACAGTCAATGTACTATTACCGATGGATACATTCTCTGCATGTAAAAGCTTATCATGACAACTATTACATACCACAGCTGGAGAGAAAATCTCCACAAGTATACAACAAATGCACTTAGCTTTGGTAGAACTGTTATCATGCAGCAGGGTTCCAACAGTGATTTCTGAGACAGGATCAGATTGAGACATCTTGCAATATGTAAGAGAAAAAACAACATATTAAGCAAAATTATCAATTTCCTTATATGGCAGTTTCAGGAATGGGAAAAAAATGCAAACAGCATAGCCCTCTGATAGAGATAAAAGGCAAGAGGCATATAGGAATGGGGGTTTAAATAATGAAAATGTTTGGCGGCAAGTATGACATACAACACAAACAGAGAAAAAATGTTTGAGCTAACAACATCCGGAAATGACACACTCCCGTCATTAAAGATGCAACATTGTGAAAGGACTCGGCGTCGACTAAGACGCCGGAATTGATGAATTTGCGTTATCGAACATAACTTTGTGCCAAAAAATCTTGCGCCAAATATGACGCAATATACTTTGGCATTTTGCGCCCTCGCGAGCCTAATTTTGCCCCGCAAAAGAAAAAGAACAGTCAATTGAAAAAAGACTATACCCCAGGTAAGAAAAACATTTTTCCTAAAAAATGCATTTCCCAGATATGAAACTGACAGTCTACAAAAGGAAATATACTTAAACCTGACTCATGGCAAATATAAGTACAAAACATATATTTAGAACTTTATATAAATACATAAAGTGCCAAACCATAGCTGAGAGTGTCTTAAGTAATGAAAACATACTTACCAAAAGACACCCATCCACATATAGCAGATAGCCAAACCAGTACTGAAATGGTTATCAGTAGAGGTAATGGAATATGAGAGTATATTGTCGATCTGAAAAGGGAGGTAGGAGATTAATCTTTTAATAATGTCTATTAGATATTGTTATTATGGGTTTAACTGCACCATGTAATGTATTTTGATGTGTTTTGTGCAACTTTTTAGTTTTGCAAAACAGTTAAACAGAGCTCTGAGGATGCGGTAATCATTCTAATGTAAATCGCGATTGAGCTCAAGCGATCACATTTATTTTCAACTCGTAATACCAGCGGTAAACTCAATGTACGCAAACCCCCACGATAAACCCCTTATCGCTCATGCGCAAATGTTTGCATTTCACCAGTAATCTGACCCTAAATGGGCAATTTCTTGACAGTAGTACAGTTCACAAGGCAAATACTCTAGTAGGGTAGAAAGGGGGTAACACAGAACAAAGGGTCATCACAAAGAGCAATAATATAACAAACTAGGATCTCAGAAGTGGGTTAGGAATACCAGTTCAGCTACAAAGGTTCAGTCTAAATAAACCACTAGCAAAAGAGTGGTCAAACAAACAGGCAGTCATCAGGCATAACTGTGGTCAGACAAAGAAGAAACGACAACACGATTTGTGACCCAGATAAATACAATCCAATAACGTAAATAGCAAAAACTGCTTAAAGCATTGACATTTCCAAAGTTATCAGGAGTTATTATAAATAGGAAGTTCACCCTAAAGCAAACTGGACAGAACATGTTTATATTTATTTTCAATCCATCCCACACATCCAGAATGAAATTCCTTCCCTTTACTGTCATATATTGTCATCTGATTTAAAGGAGCAGAACAAGTTTAAAGGGATATCAAACTCAAAAATGTTCTTTTGTGATTCAGACACAGCAAACAATTTTTAAAAAGTATCCAAGTTACTTCTATTATCAAATTAGCTTTGTTCCCATGATATTCTTTGTTGAAGAAATATCTAGGTAGATGTCTGGAGCACTACATGACAGGAAATAGTGCTGCCCTCTGGTGCTCTTCCATATGGATAACAATCTTGCAAAACTGCTGCCATATAGTGCTCCAGACATGTTCACACTCCTGAGCTTACATCCCTGATTTTCAACAAAAGATACCTAAAGAACAAATACATTTAATAATAGAAGTAAATTAGAAAGTTGTTTAAAGGGATATGAAACCCAAATTGTTTCTTCCCATGATTCAGATAGAGCATGTAATTTTAAGCAACCTTCTAATTTACTCCTATTATCAATTTTTCTTCATTCTCTTGGTATCTTTATTTGAAAAAGCAGGAATGAAAAAAATTGGGTTTCAAATCCCTTTAAAATGGCATGTTCTATCTGAATCATGAAAGAAGATTTTTGGGTTTCATGTCCCTTTAAAATGTCTATCATACATATTTAGAAGCACTATTTAAACATATTGAAAAAGATTTTGCATGAAAACATTTAAAGCACTTATTTTTAATTTAAAGATTTACAGTTAAGCAGAACCCCACTACTTTATGGGGGGCAGTGACATGCTTTAGAAAAAGAAAGTACAGAAACATCTGTTTACAAAAATAAATGTAATATATTTTACACCTCAAACAGTTCTTTTAGGATTAATGTAATAATTAATAATAATACAAATTATTTTTAGATTTGCGTTAAGATTCAACCTTAATTAACAAGCTCTGTATAGGTGGTGCTATAAACACAGCAAAATGATTATTGTGCAAATTAACTCACTTATAAATATAACAGAGTTAATAAACCATTAAAAAGTTACACATAGGCTACAAACTATACAACTTATATTCAATCTCAAACTGATTGTTATATATGAAGTGTGGGCACAGTATTATACGCTAAATAACCAATCCTAGTTTAATAGCTATATCCCAGAAGCCACAGGAGTCAAGTCCAGTGGGAATGCATTGGAACGGAGTTCCTGCACTATTCGTCCTGGTGTAACTATGTTCCCCCTAGACAGAGAACAGAAACTCTTCAGTAAACACTGCTGCTGCTGCTGGTGGGAGGAGCTGGAGCACAACCTGGTTAGAGGGAAAATTAGATCCTCTAGTAATGGGCAGTAACACTTCCTACAATACACTAAATGCAAGCTTGTCAGTGGTCCTGCTGTGTGATCACTGTGTGCAACACATAGTACTTATATTTCTGTGTGCCTTGCTCTGGGGTTATTTAGCTCCTTTCAACAGACAGGACTATTGCACCTTAAGTGGGGGAGACTCTGTTACAGAGGAGGAGTCTGGAGTTGCTGTCAGAATTGGAGGTCTCAGCCTACCCTAGAAAGGAAGGGGGGGGGAGAAAGGAGGGTGGGAGGAACTGAAGCTAAGCTGGTTATGCACCATGTTAGTTTAAAACAAAGTATGGACATCCTTTATCTTGACATTAAAGTCATTGTAAAATTGTTTTAAAAAAATTTAGTGTTTCACCAAAGAATTCCAGCTTCCGGCTTACTCTCTGATTGGAATTCCTTTTAGCTCTTCCAGTGGTAACTTGGTTGAGGTTTGCAAGGGAAATACATGCGTACACACAAAGGAAAATAGTCCTTCCAATTAAAGTTTTTTTCTGAAACATCTTGTAGTAGGATAAGCCAAATTACTTTATACACCAATAGTAGTAGGTGCAGTTTATTTATCTATGTTGGTGTCTTTATGGCTATCAATTTATTGTCAGCAGGCCAGATTCTCTGCAGAATGCTGACCTGTGCAAGATAATGTATTTACTGCAAATTCAACCTTACCAGTTTCATCCCAAAGTGCAAAGTGACCTGTTTAGCTTTCAGTGTTACTGTGCCCTCATGCCTCCTGCTTCCTCTTCCAGTGTTACTTGCTTTACATATACTTGAACCTAATTAACCTATTAACCCCTAAACTGCTACATCGCAATAAACCTAATTAACCTATTAACTCCTAAACTGCCAACCCCCCACAACACAAATAACTATCGCCTAGATTATGAGTTTTGTGTTATAGTGGGTGCAAAACAAATGCAACAAAAGCTGTGTTATTCCACTCTCCATAGTGCTACCATTACAAGTTTCTGAAAAGCCTCTTTCTGGGTGCGATATGGTGGCATTAAGCTCCATACCGCACAAGACCCAAGGGCTGAGAATACGTGCTCGTGCACGCTTTCCCTATAGACATCAATGGGGAGAGAGTGTTAGAAAAAAACTAACACCTGAAGTGCAGAATGAAAAGCTCCGTAACGCAACCCCATTGATGTATATGGGGAAAAAAGCTACGTTTAAACCTAACATAAACCCCAAGTCTAAACACCCCTAATCTGCTGCCCCTGACATTGCCGACACCTAAATAATGTTATTAACCCCTAATCTGCCGCCCCTGACATCGCGCCACTGATAAAAATGATTAACTCCTATTCCGCCGCTCCCCAACAACGCCACCACTATAATACATTTATTAACCCCTAAAACCTCTGGCCTCCCACATCACTGCCACTAAACAAACCTACTAACCCCTAAACCACCAGCTCCCGACATCCAAAAAAATAAATTAAACTATTAAACCCTAAACCTAACAACCCCCTAAATTTATTTTAAAATTACAATATCCCTATCTTAAAATAAATAAAAACTTACCTGTGAAATTAAAAAAAACTAAGTTTAAACTAACAATTAATCTAATATAATTATTATACTAAACTATTATACTAAAATTAAAATGTGAATTAAAAAAAATTTAAATCACACATTAAAAAAAATTAACACTACTAAAAAAATTGTACGTCTAAAATTAAAAAAAAAATTAAAATACTAAATTACGAAAAATAACAAACAAAATTATCAAAAATAAAAACAATTACACCTAATCTAATAGCACTATAAAAATAAAAATCCCCCTAGCCTACAATAAACTACCAATAGCCCTTAAAAGGGCCTTTTGTAGGGCATTTCCCTAAAGAAATCAGCTCTTTTACCTGGAAAAAATACAAAGACCCCCTAACAGTAAAACCCACCACCCAAACAACCCCCCAAAATAAAAAACCTAACTCTAACAAAAACCTTAGCTATCCATTGCCCTGAAAAGGGCATTTGTATGGGCATTGCTCTGAAAATGGCATTCAGCTCTTTTAAATTGCCCTGAAAAGGGCATTCAGCTATTTTACCTAAAGCCCAAAACCCTAATCTAAAAAAACCCCATCCAAAAAGATAAAAAAAAAAAAACTAACACTAACCCCCAAAGATCCACTCACAGTTTCTGAAGTCCGGACATCCATCCTCATCCAAGCAGCGAGAAGTCTTCATCTTCATATGGTGGTCACCGCCATACACTGGATATTCAATGCAAGGAAGCCTTTTCAAAATGGTGTCCCTTGCATTCATATTGGCTGATTTGATTCTTGAAATTCAAATCAGCTAATAGGATGAGAGCTACTAAAATCCTATTTACTGTTCAAATCAGCCAATAGGATGAGAGCTACTGAAATTCTATTGGCTGATTTGAACAGCCAATAGGAATTCAGTAGCTCTCATCCTATTGGCTGATTTGAATTTCAAGAATCAAATCAGCCAATAGCATTGCACCATTTTGAAAAGGCTCCCTTGCATTGAAGATCTAGTGTACGATGGTGGCCGTATGAAGAGGACGCTCCGCGCCAGATGTCTTCAAGGATGGATCTGCTCTGTGTTGTCGGGATGTAGACTGGATGAAGACTTCTCGCCGCTTGGATGAGGATGGATGTCTGGACTTTAGAAAAAGAGCTGATTTCTTTAGGGCAATGCCCTACAAAAACAGAATTTATGCTTACCTGATAAATTACTTTCTCCAACGGTGTGTCCGGTCCACGGCGTCATCCTTACTTGTGGGAATATCTCTTCCCCAACAGGAAATGGCAAAGAGTCCCAGCAAAGCTGGCCATATAGTCCCTCCTAGGCTCCGCCCACCCCAGTCATTTGACCGACGGACAGGAGGAAAAATATATAGGAGAAACCATATGGTACCGTGGGGACTGTAGTTAGAGAAAATAATTCATCAAAACTGATTAAAAAACCAGGGCGGGCCGTGGACCGGACACACCGTTGGAGAAAGTAATTTATCAGGTAAGCATAAATTCTGTTTTCTCCAACATTGGTGTGTCCAGTCCACGGCGTCATCCTTACTTGTGGGAACCAATACCAAAGCTTTTAGGACACGGATGAAGGGAGGGAGCAAATCAGGTCACCTAAACGGAAGGCACCACGGCTTGCAAAACCTTTCTCCCAAAAATAGCCTTCGAAGAAGCAAAAGTATCAAATTTGTAAAATTTGGCAAAAGTGTGCAGTGAAGACCAAGTCGCTGCCTTACATATCTGATCAACAGAAGCCTCGTTCTTGAAGGCCCATGTGGAAGCCACAGCCCTAGTGGAGTGAGCTGTGATTCTCTCAGGAGGCTGCCGTCCGGCAGTCTCGTAAGCCAATCGGATGATGCTTTTAAGCCAAAAAGAAAGAGAGGTAGAAGTCGCTTTTTGACCTCTCCTTTTACCAGAGTAGACGACAAACAGAGAAGATGTTTGTCTGAAATCTTTTGTAGCTTCTAAATAGAATTTTAGAGCACGGACTACGTCCAAATTGTGTAACAAACGTTCCTTCTTTGAAACTGGATTCGGACACAAAGAAGGTACAACTATCTCCTGGTTAATATTTTTGTTAGAAACAACCTTTGGAAGAAAACCAGGCTTAGTACGCAAAACCACCTTATCTGCATGGAACACCAGATAGGGCGGAGCACACTGCAGAGCAGATAACTCTGAAACTCTTCTAGCAGAAGAAATAGCAACCAAAAACAAAACTTTCCAAGATAACAACTTAATATCTATGGAATGTAGAGGTTCAAACGGAACCCCTTGAAGAACTGAAAGAACTAAATTTAAACTCCAGGGAGGAGTCAAAGGTCTGTAAACAGGCTTGATCCTAAACAGAGCCTGAACAAATGCTTGAACATCTGGCATAGCTGCCAGTCGTTTGTGTAGTAAGACAGATAAAGCAGAAATCTGTCCCTTTAGAGAACTCGCAGATAATCCTTTATCCAAACCTTCTTGCAGAAAGGAAAGAATCTTAGGAATTTTAATCTTATTCCAAGGTAATCCCTTGGATTCACACCAGCAGATATATCTTTTCCATATTTTATGGTAAATCTTTCTAGTTACCGGTTTTCTGGCCTGAACCAGAGTATCAATCACAGAATCTGAAAACCCACGCTTTGATAGAATCAAGCGTTCAATCTCCAAGCCGTCAGCTGGAGGGAGACCAGATTTGGATGTTCGAATGGACCCTGAACAAGAAGGTCCTGTCTCAAAGGTAGCTTCCATGGTGGAACCAATGACATATTCACCAGGTCTGCATACCAAGTCCTGCGTGGCCACGCAGGGGCTATCAAGATCACCGAGGCCCTCTCCTGTTTGATCCTGGCTACCAGCCTGGGAATGAGAGGAAACGGTGGAAACACATAAGCTAGGTTGAAGGTCCAAGGCGCTACTAGTGCATCCACTAGAGTCGCCTTGGGATCCCTGGATCTGGACCCGTAGCAAGGAACTTTGAAGTTCTGACGAGACGCCATCAGATCCATGTCTGGAATGCCCCATAGTTGCGTCAACTGGGCAAAGATCTCCGGGTGGAGTTCCCACTCCCCCGGATGGAATGTCTGACGACTCAAATAATACGCTTCCCAGTTTTCTACACCTGGAATGTGGATCGCATATAGGTGGCAGGAGTGATTCTCCGCCCATTTTATTATTTTGGTCACTTCTTTCATCGCCAGGGAACTCCTTGTTCCCCCCTGATGATTGAGATACGCAACAGTCGTCATGTTGTCTGATTGGAATCTTATGAATCTGGCCTTTGCTAGCTGAGGCCAAGCCTTGAGAGCATTGAATATCGCTCTTAGTTCCAGAATGTTTATCGGGAGAAGAGACTCTTCCCGAGACCACAGTCCCTGAGCTTTCAGGGATTCCCAGACCGCGCCCCAGCCCACTAGGCTGGCGTCGGTCGTGACGATGACCCACTCTGGACTGCGGAAGCTCATTCCCTGGGATAGGTGATCCTGGGTTAGCCACCAATGGAGTGAATCTCTGGTCTTCTGATCTACTTGAATCACTGGAGACAAATCTGTATAATAAACAAAAATAGGAGGTATAAACCTCCAATGGATTGTACACCTGAATAGCACTCTAATTCCCTATATCAAATGAAATGAAGACAGAGTACTATGTGATGGGTGACACTGGGTAAAATAAAATATAACTTTTATTGGGACTAATTAAAATCAATGGTAAGACAATACATTTAAAACTACAAGAACTGTGTTAACTTAAATCCTGGACAGGAGTCTGCAAGTTAATATAAGAAATAAAACCCCAATATGGGCAGGTGAAATGTGCATTAGGTATATCACAATACTGTGTTACTCCTTTTTCGTGATATAGAATCTAACTCCAGGTCTAACTTAATAGTATCCTACTGATTTAGAGTGATTTATGGTATAATGTGGTATACCATGTACATATAATAGGATATTTGTATCAATTATATTAATACTGCAATTTGCTTTGCCATGAGTGGAGCTGCTTGTGTTAATATTGTTGAATTACACACCACCAAAATCTAATCACAGTAACTACACTATTGCCTTAATTACTTGCCAAAAGGTACTAGTATGTTGGTGATATTGGTATCCCACTCAGATTATATATGACGTGAATTCTATCATATACTTATGATTAATACTGGTTTTTCTAATCAATTATTATCAGTGGGTCCTTCAAAAAATCCTTCAAATAATGGCTAAGTAATTTAATATTTAGGCAACAGTTAAGCAATTTAGTATTGCAGTGCAGATAACCACAGATTAGTAACAGTTCAACTGTGTGGTTCTAAGAACACAAATCTGATACTATTGTATCTATCAAGTAAAAATACTTAAAGGTGACTATGTATCAATATACCTTATCTTAATCCACTGTTAAATTAGTGACTAGCAAAATTGCCTAAAGGAGTTGTCTTGTAAGACAATACTCAAAGTGAATTAATTTTCCTCATTCACCTATATTCAAGCATTATAAATAAATTGTTAGACTACCTGTCCTTTTGTAAAGTAATATATCTATTAGCTACCTTCTACCATCCAAGTATATAACTGTGTGTAGCTGGATATCTAGTACTGGATCGTGAGTGAGCTAACTGAATAAACATCAAATTTTAAAGTTTAAAATAATATAGCTCTTAGCTGCCCACAGCCATCTAGATATATCAATGCATGCCACTCAGTATCATTTGCTAAATTGTGAGTGCGCTAACTGGTTATAAATCAAGTTTTAAGTTGGTTAAAGTAATGTAGCTATTAGCTACCCACCACCTTCTAAGCAAATGTCTGATTACTGCTAGATATCATTAGCTGGAGCGTAAGTAAGCCAACTGATTAAATAACAAGTTTTTTTAAGTTAAGTTCTTGCTTAATTAAAATAACACAACAATGGAGCCCATCAACTCCCCACCTCCCCACCTCCCCTCTTTTGATGGGCTCCATTGTTGTGTTATTTTTCACCACAGTGTCTTAAAGCATTAAAAGTATTGCACACCAATTTTCAGAGCTTTAACCCTTAAAATAACGAAACCGGAGCCGGTTACAGATTTAACCCCTATACAGTCCCAGCTACAGCCTTTGCTGTGACTTTACCAAGCCCAGAGGGGAATACGATACCAAATGACGCCTTTTAGGAACTTTTCCAACTACTTTCAGGTCCTCACACATGCATCTGCATGTCTTGCTCTCAAAAACAACTGCGCAGTAATGGCACGAAAATGAGGCTCAGCCTACAACTGGGAAGGCCCTTCCAGACTGGAAAAGGTGCCTAACATAGTGCCTGACGTTAAAAAACATTCCCCAAGTTTATAAGTGTGAATTATCAGTATAAACATGTATAAAATGTCCAAATAAAGCAATCGATTTAGCCCATAAAAGTGTCTACCAGTTTTATAGCCCATATTAAGCCCTTTATTCTGTTTGAGACTAAGAAAATGGCTTACCGGTCCCCATGAGGGGAAATGACAGCCTTCCAGCATTACACAGTCTTGTTAGAAATATGGCTAGTCATACCTTAAGCAGAAAAGTCTGCTAACTGTTTCCCCCAACTGAAGTTACTTCATCTCAACAGTCCTATGTGGAAACAGCAATCGATTTTAGTTACTGTCTGCTAAAATCATCTTCCTCTTACAAACAGAATTCTTCATCCTTTTCTGTTTCAGAGTAAATAGTACATACCAGCACTATTTTAAAATAACAAACTCTTGATAGTAGAATAAAAAACTACAACTAAACACCACAAACTCTTAACCATCTCCGTGGAGATGTTGCCTGTGCAACGGCAAAGAGAATGACTGGGGTGGGCGAAGCCTAGGAGGGACTATATGGCCAGCTTTGCTGGGACTCTTTGCCATTTCCTGTTGGGGAAGAGATATTCCCACAAGTAAGGATGACGCCGTGGACCGGACACACCAATGTTGGAGAAAGCCCTGTTAAGGGCTATTGGTAGTTTATTGTAGGCTATGTTTTTTTTTTTATTTGGGTGGGGAAGCTTTTTTATTTTTATAGGGCTATTAGATTAGGTGTAATTGTTTTTATTTTTGATAATTTCGTTTGTTATTTTTAGTAATTTAGTATTATTTTTGTAATTTTAGATTTACATTTTTTTAGTAGTGTGTAGTAGTTAATGTGTAATTTAGTTTTTTTAATATAATAGTAGTATAATAGTTTAGTATAATACTTATGTTAGGTTAATTGTTAGTTTAAACTTAGGTTTTTTAATTTCAAAGGTAAGTTTTTATTTATTTTAAGATAGGGATATTGTAATTTTAATTTAAAGTTAGGGGGTGATAGGTTTAGGGATTAATAGTTTAATTTATTAGTGGTGATGTGGGGGGGCTGGTGGTTTAGGGGTTAATAGATTTATTTAGTAGTGGCGATGTGGGGGTCTGGCAGTTTAGAGGTTAATAGGTTTAGTTAGTGACAGCAGTGTCAGGGAGCGGCAGAATAGGGGTTAATAAGTTTACTATAGTATTTGCAATGTGTGAGGGCCTTGGTTTAAGGGTTAATAGGTAGTTTATGGGTTTTAGTGTACTTTGTAAAACTTTAGTTATGAGTTTTGTTAAACATTTTTGTTACACAAAATCCATAACTACTGCTCTCAGATGGCGGTATGGATTGTGTTGGTATAGGTTGTAATGTAAGCATTTTAGCCTTACCGCACAACCTGTAATACCGGCACTATGGAAATTGACGTTGCATTACAGGCTAAAATGCTTGCGGTATAACTATACCGACACGACTCATGATGGCTGTGTTACTGTTTTTACACTGAAATTTCTATTTTTTCAGTGTTAAAACCGTAACACAAAACTCGTATTCTAGGTGTAAGTTAATTACTAAGCCCCCTAACCTAACACCCCCTAAATTAACCCCAATACTAAGTTACACTTAAATAAAAGCTAACATTCAATTACAAAAAAATTATCTAAAATTACAAAAAAATAAAAACTCTAAAATTACAGAAAAAAAATAATAAGAAAGCCCCCCAAAATAAAAACACCCCGTTAACTAAACTACCAATAGTATGGCATTTCCCTTAGTTAAACAACTCTTTTACATTTAAAAATTACTAAATCCCCCTTAACAGTAAAACCCCCCACCCACCAAACCCCCAAAATAAAAAATTTAACACTAAAAAAATCTAAAATACCCATTGCCCCTAAAGGGGCATTTGTATGGGCTATGCCCTTAAAAAGGCATTCAGCTCTATTACTGCATTTAAAGGGGCAATCAGCTCTTTTCCAGTCTATTAAATCTCTAATCTTAAAAATAAAAAAACCCTCAAAAATAAAAAAAAAATCCTAACACTAAGCCCCAAATAGGTACTCACCGTTCCTGAAGTCCGGCGGAGAAGGTCTTCTTCCAGGTAGCTCCATCATCTTCTATCTTCATCCGGAGCGAAGGCAGCATGGAGCAGAGGTGCGGAGTTGGCTTCCCCGATGTGTGGATCCTGAGCAGCGGTTTGCGGTGGTCCTCAGTGGCAAGGAAACACCTCTTCATGCGATTGTCCGTAGCAGACTGAAGATTGAATGCTAGGTACCCCGTATTTGATGGGGTACCTTGCATTCCTTTTGGCTGACATTTTTAAATCAGCCAATAGGATTAGAGCTACTGAAATCTTATTGTTTGATTTGAACACCCAATAGGATTTCAGTAGCTCTAATCCTATTGACTGATTTTAAAATTTCAGCCAATAGGAATGCAAACTATCCCAAAATTGATTGCGGTACCTTGCATTCAATCTTTAGTGTACGATGGACATCGGATGAAGAGGAGCCTCCATGCCACCGAGGACCGCCGCCATTGAATACCGCTGCCGTTGAGGACCGCAGCTGAGGATCAACGCATCGGGGAAGACAGCTCCGCACCTCCACTTTGTGCCGCCGGTGAGGACCGCCGCCAATGAGCCACAGATCTGCACCTCCACTACGTGTCGCCTTCGCTCCAGATGAAGATAGAAGATGATGGAGCCGTCTCGTAGAAGACCTCAGTTGGACTTCAGGAACGGTGAGTACCTATTTGGGGCTTAGTGTCAGATTTTTTTTTTTTTTTTTTAAGATTAGGGATTTAATAGGCTAGAAAAGAGCTGATTGCTCTTATAAGTGCAGTAAAAAGCTGAATGTCCTTTTAATGGCAATGCCCATACAAATGCCCCTTTAGGTTTTTTAGTGTTAGTTTTTATATTTTGGGGCGGTTTAGTGGGTGGGGGATTTACTGTTAGGGGGGATTTAGTAATTTTGAAATGTAAAAGAGCTCTTAAACTTAGGGCAATTTCCTACAAAAGCCCTTTTGGATTAGCAGGTGTTTTTATTTTGGGGGGATTTTTTATTTTTATAGGGGTATTAGTTTAGATTTACATTTATTTTTTTGGATAGCTTTGTTTATTTTTTTCTGTAATTTTTACATTTTCTATTTTTTTGTAATTTTAGCTTTGGGGGTTGTAGTTTTTTTTTTAAATAGACTGCCCTCTGGGCAGGCTTATCACCTAGTATACATATAAACACAAACTGATTACTAAATTGCTAATTAGCTAATTTTGATTAGTAATTAGGAGCCAAATACTATAATTAAAAATGTTCCTAGAATTTTATAGATTAATATTTTTACCAGTACAAGTGGAGCACTAAGTTTCTCTATCTCTTTCTCTCTCTCTTTCACACATACACTCATACTATCTCTCTTTCTCTCTCTCTCTCACAAGCTCATACACACACAAGGGCCGATTTATCATGGCCCAGTTGGGGCCAAATACCCCTGTTTCCTCGCGAGCCTTCAGGCTTGCAGGAAACAGGAATTAAGAAGCAGCAGTCTTAAGACCACTGCTCTTTAACTCATACGCCACCTCTGAGGTGGAGAACGGCAATCCGCCTGATCGCATGCGATCGGGTTGGTTGACACCCCCTGCTAGCAGCCGATTCGCCGTGAATCTGCAGGGGGCGGCATTGACAAGCATTTCACCAGAACTGCTTGTGCAATGATAAATGCCGACCGCGTATGTTATTGGCATTTATCGATGTCTGGTGGACATGATCACTACAGCAGATCATGTCCGCCAGACAAATGATAAATCGACCCCACACTCTCTCATATTATCTCTATTGCTACTATCTTTCTCTCACAAGCTCATACACACAAACACTCATACACACACACACATACACATACTCCCTATCGGGCAGAAAACTGAGAGAGAGGGTGAGAGAAGACAACGGAGGGGGAGAGAGAGGGGAAACAGAGAGGGAGAGAGGAAGGAAAAGACAGAGCAGGAGATAGGGGAAAACAGTGAGAGAGAGAAGGGGAAAAGGAGAGGGAGAGAGGGGACATAGGGAGGGAAAGATAGGGGATAACAGAGGCAGAGAGAGAGGGGGAGAACAGAGGGAGGAAAAAACAGAGCAAGAGAAAGGGAGAAAACAAAGTGAGAGAGAGGGGGGATAGAGAGAAAGAGAAGGGGAACATAAGGCAAAAAAGAGGGGGTATGAAGAGAGAGGGGGTAGAACAGAGGCAGAGAGAGAGGGTAGAACAGTGGCGAGACACAGAGGAGTGAGAAAACAGAGGATGGAGAGAGGGTAGAACAGAGGTAGACAGAGAGGAGGGAGAACACAGAGGGAGGGAGAGAGGGTAGAACAGAGGGAGGGAGAGAGGAGGGAGAAAACAGAGGGAGGGAGAGAGGGTAGAACAGAGGGAGGGAGAGAGGAGGGAGAAAACAGAGTGAGACAGAAAGGGTAGAACAGAGGGTGGGAGAAAACAGAGGAAGGGAGAGAGGGTAGAACAGAGGGAGGGAGGGAGGGAGGGAGGAGGGAGAAAACAGAGGGAGGGAGAGAGGGTAGAACAGAGTGAGACAGAGAGGGTAGAACAGAGGGAGACAGAGAGGAAAACACAGAGGGAGGGATAGAGGGTAGAACAGAGGGAGGGAGAGAGGAGGGAGAAAACAGAGGGATGTAGAGAGGGTAGAACAGAGGGAGGGAGAGAGGAGGGAGAAAACAGAGGGAGGGAGAGAGGGTAGAACAGAGGGAGGGAGAAAACAGAGGGAGGGAGAGAGGGTAGAACAGAGTGAGGGAGAGAGGAGGGAGAAAACAGAGGCAGAGAGAGAGGGTAGAACAGAGGGAGGGAGAGAGGAGGGAGAAAACAGAGGGAGGGAGAGAGGGTAGAACAGAGGGAGGGAGAAAACAGAGGGAGGGAGAGAGGGTAGAACAGAGTGAGGGAGAGAGGAGGGAGAAAACAGAGGCAGAGAGAGAGGGTAGAACAGAGGGAGGGAGAGAGGAGGGAGAAAACAGAGGGAGGTAGAGAGGGTAGAACAGATGGAGATAGAGAGGAGGGAGAACACAGAGGGAGGGAGGGAGAGAGAAGGGAGAAAACAGAGGGAGGTAGAGAGGGTAGAACAGAGGGAGACAGAGAGGAGGGAGAAAACAGAGGGAGGGAGGGAGGGAGGGAGAGAGGGTAGAACAGAGGGAGACAGAGAATAGGGAGAAAACAGAGGGAGGGAGGGAGGGAGAGAGGGTAGAACAGAGGGAGACAGAGAGGAGGGAAAAAAACAGAGGGAGGGAGAGAGGGTAGAACAGAGGGAGACAGAGAGGAGGGAGAACACAGAGGGAGGGAGAGAGGGTAGAACAGAGGGAGGGAGAGAGGAGGGAGAAAACAGAAGGAGGTAGAGAGGGTAGAACAGAGGGAGACAGAGAGGAGGGAGAAAACAGAGGGAGGGAGAGAGGGTAGAACAGAGGGAGACAGAGAATATGGAGAAAACAGAGGGAGGGAGAGAGGGTAGAACAGAGGGAGACAGAGAGGAGGGAGAAACCAGAGGGAGGGAGAGAGGGTAGAACAGAGGGAGACAGAGGAGAGGGAGAAAACAGAGTGAGGGAGAGAGGGTAGAACAGAGGGAGGGAGAGAGGAGGGAGAAAACAGAGCAAGACTGAGAGGGTAGAACAGAGGGAGACAGGGAGGAGGGAGAAAACAGAGTGAGACAGAGAGGGTAGAACAGAGGGAGGGAGAGAGGAGGGAGAAAACAGAGTGAGACAGAGAGGGTAGAACAGAGGGAGACAGAGAGGAGGGAGAAAACAGAGTGAGACAGAGAGGGTAGAACAGAGGGAGACAGAGAGGGTAGAACAGAGGGAAACAGAGAGAAGGGAGAAAACAGAGTGAGACAGAGAGGGTAGAACAGAGGGAGACAGAAAGGGTAGAACAGAGGGAGACAGAGAGGGTAGAACAGAGGGAGACAGAGAGGGTAGAACAGAGGGAGACAGAGAGGGTAGAACAGATGGAGACAGAGAGGGTAGAACAGAGGGAGACAGAGAGGAGGGAGAAAACAGGGGGGTGAGAGAGGGTAAAACAGAGTAAGACAGAGAGGAGGGAGAAAACAGAGGGAAGGAGAGAGGGTAGAACAGAGGGAGACAGAGAAGAGGGAGAAAACAGAGGGAGGGAGAGAGGGTAGAACAGAGGGAGACAGAGAGGAGGGAAAAAACAGAGGGAGGGAGAGAGGGTAGAACAGAGGGAGAAAGAGAAGAGGGAGAAAACAGAGGGAGGGAGGGAGGGAGGGAGAGATGGTAGAACAGAGGGAGGGAGAGAGGAGGGAGAAAACAGAGGGAGGGAGAGAGTGTAGAACAGAGGGAGGGAGAGAGGAGGGAGAAAACAGAAGGAGGGAGGGAGGGAGAGAGAGTAGAACAGAGGGAGGGAGAGAGGGTAGAACAGAGGGAGACAGAGAAGAGGGAGAAAACAGAAGGAGGGAGAGAGAGTAGAACAGAGGGAGACAGAGAAGAGGAAGAAAACAGAGGGAGGGAGAGAGGGTAGAACAGAAGGAATGAGAGAGGAGGGAGAAAACAGAGCAAGACCGAGAGGGTAGAACAGTGGGAGACAGAGAAGAGGGAGAAAACAGAGTGAGACAGAGAGGGTAGAAAAGAGGGAGACAGAGAGGAGGGAGAAAACAGAGTGAGACAGAGAGGGTAGAACAGAGGGAGACAGAGAGGTTAGAACAAAGGGAGACAGAGAGGGTAGAACAGAGGGAAACAGAGAGGAGGGAGAGAACAGAGGGAGACAAAGAGGGTAGAACAGAGTGAGACAGAGAGAGTAGAACAGAGGGAGACAGAGAGGGTAGAACAGAGGGAGACAGAGAGGGTAGAACAGAGGGAGACAGAGAGGGAGAGAACAGAGTGAGACAGAGAGGGTAGAACAGAGTGAGACAGAGAGAGTAGAACAGAGGGAGACAGAGAGGGTAGAACAGAGGGAGACAGAGAGGGTAGAACAGAGGGAGACAGAGAGGGTAGAACAGAGGGAGACAGAGAGGGTAGAACAGAGGGAGACAGAGAGGGAGAGAACAGAGTGAGACAGAGAGGGTAGAACAGAGTGAGACAGAGAGAGTAGAACAGAGGGAGACAGAGAGGGTAGAACAGAGGGAGACAGAGAGGGTAGAACAGAGGGAGACAGAGAGGGTAGAACAGAGGGAGACAGAGAGGGTAGAACAGAGGGAGACAGAGAGGGAGAGAACAGAGTGAGACAGAGAGGGTAGAACAGAGTGAGACAGAGAGAGTAGAACAGAGGGAGACAGAGAGGGTAGAACAGAGGGAGACAGAGAGGGTAGAACAGAGGGAGACAGAGAGGAGGGAAAAAACCGAGGGAGAGAAAGGGGGAAAACAGAAGGAGAGAAAAAGAGAAAAACAGAGGGAGACAGAGAGGAGGAGAAAAGAGGGATAGAAAAAGGGGGAGAACAGATATTAAATGTCCAAATTTTTGAATGTACAACAAAGTCCACACCCTCCACACACATACGAATAAGTATAATATATGTCCTAAAGTATATGAATTACAAAGAATAACTGTTAGAGCAAAACATTTACTATGTTACTGTGTTACTATGTTACTGTGTTACTGTGTTGCTATGGTACTGTGTTACTATGTTACTTTGTTACTGTGTTACTGTGTTTCTATGTTACTATGTTACTGAGGTACTATGCTACTGTGTTACTGTATTACTATGTTACTGTATTACTGTGTTACTATGTTACTGTATTACTGTGTTACTATGGTACTGTGTTACTATGTTACTGTATTACTGTGTTACTATGGTACTGTGTTACTATGTTACTGTATTACTGTGTTACTATGGTACTGTGTTACTATGTTACTGTGTTACTGTGTTACTATGTTACTGTATTACTGTGTTACTATGGTACTGTGTTACTATGGTACTGTGTTACTATGTTACTGTGTTACTGTGTTACTATGTTACTGTGTTACTGTGTTACTATGTTACTGTGTTAGTGTGTTACTATGTTACTATGTATCTATGTTACTATGTTACTGTGTATCTATAAATACAGAGAGCAACAGAAATTTTTTAAAATTAATCCATGATAATGTCAAATTTTTCCTGCAGTCATAAATTTTTTCTATTTAAATTACATTTTATTATATTTTCTTAGGAAGTTTTTCTGCTTCTCCTGAATTAGTATAGACAAGACTTAAATGGCATCAATATTTTGGCTTTCCACCCCATTACTTTTAAGAGCTAAGATAAACATATCCAAATGATGTAGTGATGTATCATTTATTAAAGCAAACAGCATTAAATAGACTTAGCATAACATAATCTTTACATAAATTAATTAACAGAAAGTTGTACTTGTTATATTTACAGCAAAGTAAGAGGACAAGCAGTATCCATCTTCACATAATGTTTAATAGTTTTAAAGCTATAAAAAAATATAACCAGCACCTGCTCGGCACATTTTCAAAAGCTGTGTGTGGTCCTTCTGAAACAGGTGTGCATGCGCACACACCATAGACAGAACAGTAAATACAATATAACTATCTGACAACTTGCTTTATATATATATCCAGTACACCAATGAGATAGTTTTATAACAATGCTGACAATTGAATACATTAATCAATTAATATAATGTGACAAATATAACCCTTAATATGCTTTAGAATATATTAAAACCACACAGCTTAAAATCATCCAAAACCCACATTCCCACAAATTCAGCTCTTTTGCCCCTGTTACAGAAGTTTCAGTCCTTATATCGTCCTCTCACTTCACTACCTGTCCCCTTGATCCTATCCCCTCAAAGTTACTCCCCTCCCTTTTTCCTACCCTTACCCCGATCCTCACACATATTTTCAACCTCTCCCTCAGCATTGGTATATTTCCCTCATCTCTTAAACACACACTAGTCACACCTATCCTTAAAAAAACCTTCTCTCGATCCAACCACCCCATCCAACTGCCTCAATATTTCCTTACTCCCCTTCCCTTAAAACTTCTTGAAAAGCTACTATATATACGTTTATCACATTTCGTCACATTAAACTCCCTCCTTGACCCACTGCAATCTGGATTTCACCCCCAACACTCCTCCAAGACAGAAATTGTTAAAGTTACTTCTTAGAGCAAAATCAAAAGGCCACTTCTCTCTGTTAATCCATCTTGATCTGTCTGCAGCCTTTGATACTGTTAACCAATAACCACCCTCTTTTGCTCCTTTGGCATTTGCAACACAGCCCTCTCATACCTTTAGCATAACCTTCTCTCTCCTTGGTCCCTTCTATTCTCAATCAATACATTATTATTAGGTTCTTAATAAAGTCCCATGGGTTTCAATACAATTTGTCTGCTGATGATACCCAAATCTAACTCTCTGCACCAGACGTATCCCCTTCATTACTAACTCGTGCCACTAACAGCCTCTTATATTTCATCTTAGATGTCCTCTCACTACCTTAAGCTAAATCTTTACAAAACTGAGCTCCTTATTCCCCCCCTTCTTCCAAAATCCCCACCCCCATCTTTCTATAACTGTTGATAATGGCATCATTAGCCCAACTCTGCACACCCAATGTGTTGGGCTCACACTTGACTCAGATCTCTCTTTCACTCCTCACATGCAGTCTTTAGCCAAGTCCTGCCTTTTCCACCTTAAAAACATCAACAGAATTTTACCCTTCTTCACATAGTACACAACTAAGATTTTAATCCACTCTCTCATCTTTTCCTGCCTTGACTAATGCAACTCCAGCCCCTCTGGTCTTCCTAGTTGCTGTTTATCTCCTTTACAATCCATAATAAATGCCTCGTCCAGGCTGATTTTCCTTACTCGTTGCTCTTCTTCTGCTGCTCCTCTCTGTCAATTACTTTACTGGCTTCCTATAGCCTCCAGAATTAAACACACATTTCTGGCTCTGACATTCAAGGCCTTTAATAACACAGCTCCCCCTATATCTCAGACCTTTTCTCCAGATACACTCCCTTCCATCCCCTTCTGTCCATTCATGACCTCCTCCTCTTACTCACATTAATATCTATAAGACTGGACCCTATTTTGTGGAACTTTCTGCCCCACTCCACAATACTAGTTTTGAAAGTTTTGAGCACTCTTTAAAGACTCTACTGTCTTTCCTTAGTTCATCCCCCCCCTTTTTATATTATTATTATTCTTCTTTATTTATAAAGCGCCAACAGATTCCGCAGCGCTGTCCATGGGTAACAAAGGTAAAAGGACAGTACAATATGAGACACCAGACAAAATTTAACAAACAAATGCAGGGGGAATTGGGAGCCCTGTTCCCGTGGTAACTTAGAATCTAAATATATATATATCTGTCAATCCCCCTTAGCATTTGAGCTGACAAGCCGAGATGTTTGAAGATCACCTCCATGAGAGCTGATTCACAGGACCCTCTACCCATTTGTTCCCTATAAATTTTGCCTTGCATACCATACTCTCTGTTCATAGCACTGCGGAATCTATTGGTGCTCTAGAAATAACTGATAATAATAATAATTTTACAATTCCCTTTTTTTGTTTTTTTTACACACAACAAAGAAAAAGACTTTTCGGAGTACATTAACCCGCTTACCTGGATGTCCACAAATATAATTTGGTCCCAAGGCTAAATTTTCCTTAAACAAAGTATATATTTAAGTTTTATATCAAGCTCTGAGGAATTTTACATACACATCACATTCATCCTCTCATTTGCTATGCAAGGTTGCCAGAAAGTGTAATGTTTTTTTTTTCTCTTTATCCATATCTATAGACAGAGTGCTGAAAAGAAAGACAGATAATAAGCTTGGTACAAAGCTGAGTGATACAGATACCAAAGTAATTTAAAGTAGAATTCCTTTTCATTCTGAAGGTAGGCTTAGTTAAATGTATTGCATATGTTGACAGATTATTGTTCCGCATTTTGAGATTGATAAAACTCAGACATTATTTGAAAATTGGATAAAGATCACACTAGAATTGCTACATGAATGGATGTTTCTGAAAGAAATTTAAATACAGAATTCACTCAAAACCTATTGTTATATTATAATTTAGATAACAACCAATTGCATGAATATCCTTCAATCTATTTTTTTTTTTAATTTCCCAGTTTAAATTTTAAAGGAACTTAGAATACGTTATTGATTATATTTCCAATTCCCTTTTTGCCTTGTGATTTATATTGTATTGGTATTTGCCTTTCAAAAAGAGGTTTTCAAGTTTTCTCCGAGTAGCCACATTGTTTAAAATGCTGATGCACGGAGCATATTTAGATATGCTTTAAATGCCCAGTACAAGTTCTCATTGAAAATAGTGATAGCTTTTATTCACATTTTTGCAAAATGTATTACAAAAATACTCCTGTTCCAAATGTAGGCTGAAATGTCCCTTTACTTTTGAATTTTGATTATATTTCTAACACATGAAGAGTTTTACAAAAGGCAAATGAGCAACAGCTTCTAGCATGATGGGTAACACTAAACTTTATCACAGAATTATAATCTTTTTTCAGGAACCTCTGGGCTTTTCATAGCAGGTGCTGCATCTAGAAGACCAGTAAAAACTGTGAAATTGTAATATTGAATGTTTAAAGTGAGAGTTTTATATAAAATGTTTAGTTATGTGTAATTAAAGGGACATGAAACCTAAGATTTGTCTTTCAAGATTTAGATAGAGAATACAATTTTAAAAATAGTTTCAAATTTGCCTTGTATTCTTTGCTAAAGAGATATCTAAATGGTACCGTTCACGTCTGGAGCACTACATGACAGGAAATAGTCCGGCAATCTAGTGCTCTTGCTAATGTATAACATTAGTACTACATGACAGGAAATAGTGCTGCCATCTAGTGCTCCTGCTAATGTATAACATTAGAACTACATGACAGGAAATAGTGCTGCCATCTAGTGCTCTTGCTAATGTATAACATTAGTGCTACATGACAGGAAATAGTGCTGCCCTCTAGTGCTCTTGCTAATGTATAACATTAGTACTACATGACAGGAAATAGTGCTGCCATCTAGTGCTCTTGCTAATGTATAACATTAGTACTACATGACAGGAAATAGTGCTGCCATCTAGTGCTCTTGCTAATGTATAACATTAGTACTACATGACAGGAAATAGTGCTGCCATCTAGTGCTCTTGCTAATGTATAACATTAGTACTACATGACAGGAAATAGTGCTGCCATCTAGTGCTCTTGCTAATGTATAACATTAGTACTATATGACAGGAAATAGTGCTGTCATCTAGTGCTCTTGCTAATGTATAACATTAGTACTACATGACAGGAAATAGTGCTGACATCTAGTGCTCTTGATAATGTATAACATTAGTACTATATGACAGGAAATAGTGCTGCCATCTAGTGTTCTTGCTAATGTATAACATTAGTACTACATGACAGGAAATAGTGCTGCCATCTAGTGCTCTTGCTAATGTATAACATTAGTACTACATGACAGGAAATAGTGCTGCCATCTAGTGCTCTTGCTAATGTATAACATTAGTACATGACAGGAAATAGTGCTGCCATCTAGTGCTCTTGCTAATGTATAACATTAGTACTACATGACAGGAAATAGTGCTGCCATCTAGTGCTCTTGCTAATGTATAACATTAGTACTACATGACAGGAAATAGTGCTGCCATCTAGAGCTCTTGCTAATGTATAACATTAGTACTACATTACAGGAAATAGTGCTGCCATCTAGTGCTCTTGCTAATGTATAACATTAGTACTACATGACAGGAAATAGTGCTGACATCTAGTGCTCTTGCTAATGTATAACATTAGTACTACATTACAGGAAATAGTGCTGCCATCTAGTGCTCTTGCTAATGTATAACATTAGTACTACATGACAGGAAATAGTGCTGCCATCTAGAGCTCTTGCTAATGTATAACATTAGTACTACATTACAGGAAATAGTGCTGCCATCTAGTGCTCTTGCTAATGTATAACATTAGTACTACATGACAGGAAATAGTGCTGCCATCTAGTGCTCTTGCTAATGTATAACATTAGTACTACATGACAGGAAATAGTGCTGCCATCTAGTGCTCTTGCTAATGTATAACATTAGTACTACATGACAGGAAATAGTGCTGCCATCTAGAGCTCTTGCTAATGTATAACATTAGTACTACATTACAGGAAATAGTGCTGCCATCTAGTGCTCTTGCTAATGTATAACATTAGTACTACATGACAGGAAATAATGCTGACATCTAGTGCTCTTGCTAATGTATAACATTAGTACTACATGGCAGGAAATAGTGCTGCCATCTAGTGCTCTTGCTAATGTATAACATTAGTACTACATGACAGGAAATAGTGCTGCCATCTAGTGCTCTTGCTAATGTATAAAATTAGTACTACATGATAGGAAATAGTGCTGCCATCTAATGCTCTTGCTAATGTATCACATTAGTACTATATGACAGGAAATAGTGCTGCCAACTAGTGCTCTTGCTAATGTATAACATTAGTACTACATGACAGGAAATATTGCTGCCATCTAGTGCTCTTGCTAATGTATAACATTAGTACTACATGACAAGAAATAGTGCTGCCATCTAGTGCTCTTGCTAATGTATAACATTAGTACTACATGACAAGAAATAGTGCTGCCATCTAGTGCTCTTGCTAATTTATAATATTAGTACTACATGACAAGAAATAGTGCTGCCATCTAGTGCTCTAGCTAATGTATAACATTAGTACTACATGATAGGAAATAGTGCTGCCATCTAGTGCTCTTGCTAATGTATAACATTAGTACTTCATGACAGGAAATAGTGCTGCCATCTAGTGCTCTAGCTAATGTATCACATTATTACTATATGACAGGAAATAGTGCTGCCATCTAGTGCTCTAGCTAATGTATCACATTAGTACTATATGACAGGAAATAGTGCTGCCATCTAGTGCTCTAGCTAATGTATAACATTAGTACTGCATGACATGAGATAGTGCTGCCATCTAGTGCTCTTGCTAATGTATAACATTAGTACTGCATGACAGGAAATTTCTACAGCACTAGATTACAGGAAATAGTGTTGTCATCTAGTGCTCTTGCTAATGTATAACATTAGTACTACATGACAGGAAATAGTGCTGCCATCTAGTGCTCTTGCTAATGTATAACATTAGTACTGCATGACAGGAAATAGTGCTGCCATCTAGTGCTCTTGCTAATGTATAACATTAGTACTACATGACAGAAAATAGTGCTGCCATCTAGTGCTCTTGCTAATGTATAACATTAGTACTACATGACAGGAAATAGTGCTGCCATCTAGTGCTCTTGCTAATGTATAACATTAGTACTATATGACAGGAAATAGTGCTGCCATCTAGTGCTCTTGCTAATGTATAACATTAGTACTATATGACAGGAAATAGTGCTGCCATCTAGTGCTCTTGCTAATGTATAACATTAGTACTACATGACAAGAAATAGCGCTGCCATCTAGTGCTCTTGCTCATGTATAACATTAGTACTACATGACAGGAAATAGTGCTGCCATCTAGTGCTCTTGCTAATATATAACACTGTTGCAAAACTGCTGCCGTATAGTGCTGCAGACACGTGCACACTCCTGAACTTGTCTTCCTGCCTTTCAACAAAGGATAACACGAACATTAAGAAATGTTGATACTATAAGTACATTGGAAAGTTATGTAAATTTGTGTGTATTATGTGAATCATGAAAGAAAGAAAATGGGTTGTCCCTTAAAACAACTTTGCAATATATATATACATTATTTATTTTGCCCATTTTACATGCAATTTAGCTCTGAGAATTTAGTCTCTCTCTCTCTTGAAAATCACCCTGCTGACTTCTTAAGTCTAACTGTGCTGCTTATCTGCTACTAATTTGCTTTATCTGATAACAACTGCAAAACAATGCATTTTACACTAACATTATGACAGTGAATAGTCTTGGACTAAAGCCCTAATTGGCTCTTCTAATTAAGGTAAATGGGGGGCGGAATTTGGTTATTGAAAAATGATTATTGTAAAAAGGATGTTAATTTGTTTTAAAAAATGTTAAGACAAGCCTAGTTCTATCACATATGTCCCTAATTTGTAGTTTGTTATTTTATCATTTCTGCTGAAGCTTAACAATGGAGATTGATAGTGGCAAGCCGTGTCTACTACCAATGCAACTATGACTTGGCACCTCCAAATAAGAAAAGTTTCACTACTGAAAAACAATTGCAGCAAACACGGTGTTAATCTATTCTAATAATGTTCACTCTCTGCTGATATGTTAATCTATTGGGATGATTGTAAAAATGTGATTACAAGGTATTTACTGCCCTTTTAATGTATTCCAATACTACATAAAAAGTATTGCAATTACAGCATATTTTATATCCCTTTAATATAAAATATTTGGTGTCATAACGGTATAGAGCAGAGTAATACATTTTGTAAAAAAGAAAAAACAAACACTTAATGTGGCAGCAGTGTTTGCAACAATGTATAACTTTGTAACAAACCTAATTACACTATTAACTCCTAAACTGCCAATCCCCCCATAACGCAAATCACTAATTTAATTACTAATCCCCCTAAGCAAACACCCGCTAAATTAACTCCAATTACATAAATGTAAATACTACCTTACAATTAAAATAAAAAACATAAGATTACTTTAAAAATAAAAAAATATGATTAAATTAATCTAAAATGACAAAAAAAGGAAATTACATTAAAAAATTAACCAAATTATCAAAAATATTTTTTTTTAACCTAATCCCTATGAAAATAAAAAAGCCCCCCCAAAAAAGAAACACCCCCTAATCTAAACTAAACTACCAATAGCCCTTAAAAGTGCCTTTTGTAGGGCATTGCCCTAAGTTAAACAGCTCTTTTACATTTAAAAAATACTAATTCCCCCCAACAGTAAAACCCCCCACCCACCAAACCCCCCAAAATAAAAAAACTAACACTAAAAAAACTAAAATACCCATTGCCCCTAAAGGAGCATTTGTATGAGCATTGCCCTTAAAAGGGCATTTGGCTCTTTTACTGCCCTTAAAAGGGAATTAGGCTCTTTTATAGCCCAAAAAAAACCCTAATCTAAAATTAAAAGCCACCCAAAAAAAAAAAAAAAAAACTAAGTCTAACCCCCAAATAGGTCCTCTTCCAGGCGGTAAAGTCTTCTTGGAGGCAACAACATCTTCTTCCATCATGGGGACCTCTTCTAGCTTCATCCAGGACCAAGGCGATGCGGAACGGAGGTGACCGTGGAACAAGACTCGCGACTGCGGAGCCATCAAGTATAGAGATCCTCTTCGTAAGATCACCGCCACACACTGAGGATTGAATTCAAGGTACCCATTTAAAAATGGGGCACCTTGCATTCCTATTGGCTGATAATTTTAAATCAGCTAATAGGATCAGAGCTACTGAAATCCTATTGTCTGATTTGAACAAGACCGCGGCCTCCGGTCTTGTTCCGCAGTCACCTCAGTCACCTCCGCTCCACGTCGCCTTGGTCCTAGATGTCGCCGCCTCCAAGAAGACTTCACTGCCTGGAAGAGGACCTTCTCCGTTGGACTTCAGGATCGGTGAGTACCTATTTGGGGGTTAGACTTAAGCTTTTTTTTTATTTTTTGGGTGGCTTTTATTTTTAGATTAGGGTTCTTTTGGGCTGTAAAAGAGCTGAATGCCTTTTTAGGGCAGTAAAAGAGCTGAGAAAGTGAGATATCAGTTAATGTGCAGATTCCCTAGTTAATCCTGACATTATCTCCATCAACATAGTTAAAGTAAGAAAATAATATTATTTCTTACTTTAACTAGTAAATGTTGACATTAAGGGACAGATTACAAGTGGTGTGCAAACGTCTGTGTGCGAGTGATAAGGGGTTTATAGCGGGTGTTTGCGCTCATCGGGCTTATTGCTTCTATTACAAGTTGAAAGTAAACTTGATCGCTTGAGTGCAATCTCAATTTGCGCTAGAATGATTACGGCGGCTTCAGAGCTCTGGTTAACTGTTTTGCAAAAAAAAAGTTGCACAAAACACATAAAAAATACATTACAAAGTAGAGTTACACTTATAACAACACTATCTAATAAAAAATATTTCAGAAAAAGTGCATTGCAGTCCTTTGCAGTTAAGTAGTAGAAAACATGGAAAATCATACTTATGCAATATTCATATTAAATAAAGGTTTTAACTATGTATTTACTGTAAAAATGTTACATTCCAATGTTCATATATATATATATATAATATATATATATATATATATATATATATATATACCAGCGATACGAAAATTCTGTGGGGGTGGGGCTATACAAATATGATAATAATATATCTGTATATATCTATACCTAAATATAATCATGTTTATCTATCTATCTATCTATCTATCTATCTATCTATCTATATATATATATATATATATATATATATATATATATATATATATATATATATAAAAGTATAGATATATATTGTATAAAAAAGCATCATATATATGAAAAACTATTTATTTATAAATAAATAGAACATATTCCTGTATGTGACGGACATTGGAATGTGAACTATTCATATTTTCATGTTGGGTTAGCGCACATGAAAATATGCATTTGGATTTGCACAAGAGTGTTTTTTTTTTCCCTCCATTGACTTCTATGGGGGAATACGTGAACACGCACGCAATATTGCAAGTTCGGCTTTTTGTGCTTGTCGGGTTAGCGTGCAAGCAAAAACAGTTTACTTTTAACTCATGATACGAGTGCAACCCGACGTGCAAAAAGCTTACTTCTATCGCAAATTAAAGGGCCACTAAACACAAAATCTTTCTTTCATGATTCTGATAGAACATACAAATTGAAACAACATTACAATTTACTTCTATTATTTATTTTGCTTAATTTTTTTAGATATCCTTAGTTGAAGAAAAAGCAATGCACATGGGTGAGCCAATCACATGAGGCTTCTATGTACAGCAACCAATCAGCAGCTACTGAGCATATCTAGATATGCTTTTCAGCAAAGAATATCAAGAGAATAAAACAAATTAGATAATAGAAGTAAATTAGAAAGATGTTTAAAATTGCATTCTTTTTCTAAATCATTAAAGAAAAAATGTGGGTTGCATGTCCCTTTAACACTCAAGGTAGCGTGTTAATTAGCGCTTCACTTGTAATCTGGCCCTAACTAGGGAATCTGCAAATTAACTGGTTTCTAAATTTAGATGCAGTTAATGTTGACATTAACATAGTTTAAGTATAAAACTACAGGTTTTACACCTGTTCTGTCAGATTTTCCTACTGCACCTATTGCGCATGCGCAACCCTACGTCAACGCATTCCATAGTACGGCTGGAGCATGTAATGCAGGGCAGCAACAGTCCTTGCTGTGTTTTGGCTGCTGGCTGCCTGGCTGTGCTTTTTACAAACGTCTGCAGGGAGCAAAAAGCAGTCGTGGCTTTAAGAGGGCAGAGCTGTCAGCCTTTCACTTCCTCGCTCCACTAGGCAGATCCGCAGTGCATTACTGGGGTGTGCTCCTCTTAGCTCTCACTGGCTGCTGATGTGATCGCTCTCATGTGAAGGTGCTAAGGAGGGACAGCCTTGATACATCATTTATTTTACAAGCATTTGACCACTTATGCACAGTTTATTTGTTGTTTATGACATTGGTGTTAAAAAGCCTTCATAAATAATGTTAGTATATAATTATACTGAACACAATATTTATTTATACGTTTGATGTCTGAGTGGCAGAAAATTGTGGTAAATCAGAATTTACTAACAGTATTAAAAAAAATCCCTGCATCTTTTAAGCCATCTCTTTCCATCTTATCTTAAAAAAGCCATGAACCTCTATTATGTAACTAATAGTATTTTAACATTTCCTTTAGGCACATGATTTACTATTTATTTACTATTTTAACTAATTGTGTAGAAACAATCGGCTAGATTACGAGTCTTGCGTTAGCCTTAAAAAGCAGCGTTGAGAGGTCCCAACGCTGCATTTTAACGCCCACTGGTATTACGAGTCTTGAAATGACAGGCTCACCACTCACTTTTTTGGTCAGACTCAGAAATACCGCAAATCCACGTCAATTGCGTATCCTATATTTTCAATGGGACTTGCATAATGCCGGTATTACGAGTCTTCCAAAAAGTGAGCCACACAGCCTCTCCTGTCAAGACTGGTACCGCATTTAAAAGTCAGTAGTTAAGAGTTTTATGGGCTAACTTCGCAGCATAAAACACAACTAAAGTGCTAAAAAGTACACTAACACCCATAAACTACCTATTAACCCCTAAACTGAGGCCCCCCCCCACATCGCAAACACTAAAATAATTTTTTTAACCCCTAATCTGCCGAACCGGACATCGCCGACACTATAATAAATATATTAACCCCTAAACCACCGCATTCACGCATCGCAAACACTAGTTAAATATTATTAACCCCTAATCTCCATCCCTAACATCGCCGACACCTACCTACATTTATTAACCCCTAATCTGCCGCCCCCAACGTCGCTGCCACTACATTAAAGTTATTAACCCCTAAATCTAAGTCTAACCCTAACACCCCACTAACTTAAATATAATTTAAACAAATCTAAATAAAATAACTATCATGTACTAAATTATTCCTATTTAAAACTAAATACTTACCTATAAAATAAACCATAAGCTAGCTACAATATAACCAATAGTTACATTGTAGCTAGCTTAGGATTTATTTTTATTTTACAGGCAACTTTGTATTTATTTTAACTAGGTAGAATAGTTATTAAATAGTTAATAAATATTTAATAGCTACCTAGTTAAAATAAAGACAAATTTACCTGTAAAAGAAAACCTAACCTAAGTTACAATTACATCTAACACTACACTATAATTAAATTAATTCCCAAAATTAACTTTAATTAAATACAATTAAATACAATTATCTAAAGTACAAAAAAAACAAACACTAAATTACAGAAAATAATAAAATAATTACTTAATTAATTAAGTTTTTTAAACTAATTACACCTAATCTAATCCCCCTAATAAAATAAAAAAGCCCCCCCAAAATAATAAAAAGCCCTACCCTATACTAAATTACAAATAGCCCTTAAAAGGGCCTTTTGCGGGGCACTGCCCCAAAGTAATCAGCTATTTTACCTGTAAAAAAAAGTACAATACCCCCCCAACATTAAAACCCACCACCCACACACCCAACCCTACTCTAAAACCCACACAATCCCCCCTTAATAAAACCTATCACTAACCCCTTGAAGATCACCCTACCTTGAGAAGTCTTCACCCAACCGGGCCTAAGTCCTCAACGAAGCCGGGCGAAGTGGTCCTCCAGACGGGCAGAAGTCTTCATCCAAGCCAGCCAGAAGAGGTCCTCCAGACGGGCAGAAGTCTTCATTTAGATGGCATATTCTATCTTCATCCATCCGGCATGGAGCTGGTCCATCTTCAAGACATACGACGCAGAGCATCCTCTTCGTTCTTCATCCGACAACTGAATGAAGGTTCCTTTAAATGATGTCATCCAAGATGGCGTCCCTTCAATTCCGCCAATCGGAATTAAGGTAGAAAAAATCCTATTGGCTGATGCAATCAGCCAATATTATTAAACTTCAATCCTATTGGCTGATTGGAACAGCCAATAGAATGCGACCTCAATCCTATTGGCTGTTCCAGTCAGTTTAGTGGTTTTTTTTCGTACTTTAGATAATTGTATTTAATTGTAGTTAATTTAGGGAATTAATTTAATTATAGTGTAGTGTTAGATGTAATTGTAACGTAGGTTAGGTTTTATTTTACAGGTAAATTTGTCTTTATTTTAACTAGGTAGTTATTAAATAGTTAATAACTATTTAATAACTATTGTACCTAGTTAAAATAAATACAAAGTTGCCTGTAAAATAAAAATAAACTCTAAGCTAGATACAATGTAACTATTAGTTATATTGTAGCTAGCTTAGGGTTTATTTTATAGGTAAGTATTTAGTTTTAAATAGGAATAATTTAGTTAATTGTAGTAATTTTATTTAGATTTATCCCCACCCCCATGAGGCTTCAAAGATGGTGATGCCCAGTACATCATGGAGCCTCTGGGGGTGTCCCTAGCCTACCTCATCATAGGGGAAGGCTAGGGTCATCCAATCTGAGCTTGCCACAATAAAAAAAAAAATATAATAAAATATCCCATTTGTCTGATCATGTCAATATTTGTAAATATTGACTCTCACCAGTGTGGATCTCCGTCCCTCTCCTCACTTGCATTTTTGTTGGAGAAAGAGATCTGTGTTTAGAAGAGAGAGATTTATTTAATATATTTGTGAGACCAAAGGTTCTTTTCAGAGCCATTAACCCCTAGCTTGCCAGAGATCACTATAAATCACTTGCAGTAGCATAGCTGCACTTTTTTTCTGCCTGTGCATTTTTTGGGGGGTTCCTTTTTTTTAGTCATTTTTGTGAGACCCAAATTCTCTTTTCAGAGTCATTTAGCTAATTTAATTTAATTTAATTTAATTTGCAGAGCCATTAATCCCTAGCTTGCCAGTGATCACTATAAATCACTGGCTGTAGCATAGCTGTACTTTTCTGCTGTCTGTGCATTTTTTGGGGGGTTAATTTTTTTTTAGTATTTTTTTGTGAGACTCAAAGGCTCTTTCCAGAGCCAGTTAGTTAATTTAGTTAATTTAAATTTTGTGTCACAGAGAATATATAGTGCTGAGGAGGCGTATGCCATCCTTGCATCAGAGTCGGATGCCTCTATGTCTGACTCAGACCCCAATTTTGACCCTGCCATATGCTCATATACATCATTAGATGCAGTCTCAACTGATAGTGATGCATCTGTGGCTGCTAGCCCCCTGCCAGCCATCCTGCTAGCCCCCCTGCCAGAAGGAGGCATGTTGCTGCCAATGCCGCTGAAGAGTGGGTAACTTCTCATCTCCAGAGGCCCACCCTTCACAGCAAATCCTGGCATCAATATGGATGTTGCAGGATTTAGTCCCCAACAGTTTCTGGAAGTGTTTCTGGGCGATGATATATTGGGGAACATCGTCGCCCAAACTAATTTATATGCCTATCAGTTCCATGCTGCAAAGCCTGAAACATATTTTGCAAAGCAGCAATGGCCCCCCATCAATGTGCCAGAATTTAAAAAATTCTGGGCATTGACTATGCTGATGGGCATCATAAAGAAACCCTTCATTCGCCCCTACTGGAGCAGTAGCCCCATCTGCTCTACCCCCATTTTCTCCCAGAATATGTTGAGGAAGAGGTATGAAATGATTCTACGTTTCATGCACTTCCGCAACAACATCCTGTGCCCCCTAGGGAGCATCCCCAATTTGACGAGACTGTATAAAATCCACCCTCTGATTACCAACTTTGCTGCCAGGTTTGCAGAGGCTTATACACCTGGAGGGAATATATGCGTGTATGAATCCCTGATGAAGTATATGGGAAGGCTGGGATTCAAGCAGTATATTCCTTCCTTCTGGGTGTATGAGGGAAAGGATAGCCACCTTGATCCTCCAGGTTGCCTAGAACATATGGGAACTACTGGTAAGATTGTCTGGGACCTGATATTACCCCTAATGAACAAAGAGTACCACTTGTACTTAGATAATTACTATACAAGTGTCCTTTTGTTCAAGCTACTGTATTGCTTTGATACAGTAGCTTGCGGTACAATTAAAAATAATTGCACAGGTTTCCCAGGACAACTTGCACGCACCGACTACGAAGGGGGGAGACCTCAGCTCTGCACCATGCGGAGCAGTTGGTTTTAGGTAATTTTTTGACATAATTTTTTGGTTCTGGAGTTGTGATTTTTTTTTTCTGCTGCATTTTAAAATTACATTTTCCCCAGCAATAGAAAAAGCGTTTTGTATATTCTCATGTATTTTATATGCATATCATATCAGTCAAATGAAGACATTCTTTTCAATGCATTTGAAAAATATTGATAGAGGCTATAAATCTATAGATAATGATTCATGCTACCCCCTCCCTCGAACATCAGATATTACTAGAATCTCCTGCATCGTATTAGTAGTCAGTGCCACACAGTGTCCAGCCCAACTCAATAAACAGTTGTGACATTCTATTTCAGTGGTGGTGACATTACCAATGCAGTGACGTTTAATAACTGTGCTGTAGTTTGTATAGGGTACCTAAATAGTTAATGTAACAGCTTTGGTGGTGCATCTGTCAGATATTTCTGCACAGCCTAATTGGTTTGTTATATGACGCAATGAAAGACCACACAAATCCCATTTCAGGCTCTTCTAAATAAAGCTGTAGTAGCTGCTCCAGACATTACAATAAAAATGTATAGTTGTCCTCAGAGAGGGACCTTTATTCATGGCCGTTTGCAGTTATGGCATCTTTATAATTTTTTTCCTAGAAATAGAGATGCTCAATGCATTTATGTGAAAGACAAAGACTATTTAAAACAACTGTTACACACACACACACACACACATATATATATATATATATATATATATATACACACACACACACACAAGATGTTGCATAGTCAAGGTACAGTCCTCAAACCTTTCCACTCCTAGACCCACTTGGAATGGTACTAAAATGTTAAACCCCTAATTTATTTTTCATGATTTGATTTACCTGTGACTCAAAAAAAAATCTTTCAAGAGTTTTTCCTCAATGAGTGATATCATGGATAATTGAAACTTTTTTTAATTCTAATTTTTTATGACATGAAACACCCTTCTTGAGAATTCTTACTCAACTGAATAAATCATACTAATGAAACCAAAGCACTTTAATACAAATTCTGTAAAACAAGACTTGTGTCTTTTAGGCATTAAATGATTTAATATTAATACAGTATACAAAATTGCACGGAAATATTTAGACACATTTACCATTTGTAGATCTAGTAAATCAATCTTGCATGCCAATGGTAGACATAAGAGGCCATATCAAAATTGTTCTCCATTTTGTACTAATAAGTAGCTTAGAATGCCTGAGCACAGCATATCAGTGTGTGTATATGATTTATCTTAAGCTGGTGTACTGTGCACAATGTGTCACTGTGTTTGTATGGTCACTTGGGGTAACCTTAGTCTGAGGACATCACACTTAGGAATGGATTATATAAGGGTCAGGCAATGAGACTACACGTTTCAACACTGTGACACTCGTTTTCTTTACAGTAAGGGGTAGCACAGGGGAGCACTCAAAGTTTCCTCATACTTTGTGTTACCCAATAGTATACCTACTTTAGAACATGTATAAGTTGTGTATTGCACTAGACCCTGCATATGCACGGTGTGTCTGTGACCAGCACCACTGCTATGGATAGTGCTGCCTGGGTACAATAATTATACATCTGCTGACAGAGTCTGAGTCCGGAAATCGCAGATAGTGATAGTATGCCAGAAACCAGCTGTGTGTGGGAGCCACATAGGGAACACACACACACCTCGCAACGGAGTCCTTACCCAGCGCAATGACTCCAGAAGGCACTTCCTTACCTGCTCTTCACCGTAAGCAGGGCTTGGGAGCGCTGGGTCACGTGATGATGTCATGAACACAGTAATCGGGTATTCAATGCATCGATGCAGCATCGTTCAAGGCGGCAAGTCAGACTCGGCAACAGTCTGGGACAAGAAGGCGGGCGGCGGAAGTAACAGAAAACGTCACGTGACCTCGGCAAAAAGCCGGGTCACGTGACCGTATAACGAAAAAATTTTTTTTTCAATTTTACAGGAACATTTTTTTAAAAAATATGCAGTTGAAAGGGCCACTTTGCCGCCCCCCCCAAATCTGCCACGATAGGCACCGGCCTTGTTGGCCTAGGGATAAATACGCCCCTGCTTCTTACCACTATCCACACAGAGAGGATGGTGGAGGTCTCTGTACGTGGCAGAGCTGAGCTCATAAGGAAGCCAGTGTGCATCAAGGCTTATAACCGGCATATGGGTGGGGTTGATCTGGCAGATCAGCTGCTGCAGCCCTTACATAATTATGCGGAAGACAAGGGCCTGGTACAAAATGGTTGCAATTTACTTAATGCAGATTGCAACTCACAACGCTTTTTTGTTGTTCAAAAAGCAAACCACGGAATGAAACATACTTTTTTACAGTTTCAGCTCCAGATCATTTAATTGATTTTGTACCAAGATGCACCTGCTCCCTGGGTGGTGATGGGAGAGAGCAGAGTTGAGGCTACCCATTTTTTTTTTTAAATCCCCCCTACTGCCGCAAAGCAGAAACCACAAAAAAATGCAGAGTCTGTACCAAGAGGGGGCAGAGAAGAGACAGCATATATTACTGTCCTGATTGCCCTGGACAGCCTGGACTTTGCATTGGGGACTGCTTCAAGCGGTATCATACAAGGGTCTATTAAAAAAACTAAAAAATAAAAAAAATTGCTGTTATTCTTTTTTTCGGTATGTTCACTGTTAGAGGGTTTTTTTTTTTTTTTTTTTACTTTTACTGTGCCAGATTTTTACATTTTACATTTTTACTTATATTTTGTATAAGTTCTAAAATTGGGAGGCATGGGTGTACTCAGGGTGCCTTGCAGAAAACAATCTGGAGTGTTTTTTTTCTTGCAATAACTTACAACAGTCTCTCCTAAATCATAGTCAAAAAGCAATGTGTGTGTAAAAATGAAAATTGAAAGATTACCACCATACACTTTCTCCATTTTTTTTTGGCTAAAACGGTTGCATCAAAGGCATCAAAGCACACCATATACAATACCTTGGGGTATCAACATTTCAAAAATATACACTTTCATGGCAATAAATAAAACTGGGATATGTGATAGGCCCCACACTAAAGATAGGCCTTTCAGAAAAATTCCCCTAATTTCTAATAACATAACATTGCAATAGAGCCTTTCCAAAATCCTGGCAAACCTATGTATGAGGGCCATAGGTGTACTCAGGAGGTCTTGCAGAAAACAACCTGGAGTGTTTTTTTGCGATAACTTACAACAGGCTCTCCTAAACCATAGCCAAAAAGCAATGAGTGTGTAAAAATGAAAAAAATACAACTATACACTTTCTCCAATTTTTTTGGCTAAAACAGTTGCATCAAAGGCATCAAAACACCCCATATACAATACCTTGCGGTCTCAACTTCTGAAATATATGCACGTTCATGGCGAGCAAATAAATTGGGGTATGTAAAAAAGACCCTCAAGAGAATATAGTCAAAGAAGATATGATAAATTTGAAAAAAATCACAAACACATGTCAGAAGTTTGGCATTGCAAACCCCAAACAACCCAACAAACCTATGCATAGGTGGTATCACTGTACTCATGAGATCTTGCTGAACAGATAGCAGGTATTCTTTGACAGTAACACATAGCAGGAACTGATAATCCATGCCTAAAGTACAATGTGTGTGAAAAATAAAACAAAAAAATCACTACCCAAAAGTGTGACAAAGACTGGTGGTTGAATTAGTGCATGAAAGTGTTAAAATACAAGCATTTCAAATAGCCTAGGGTTTGATGGGGGTAAATTACATTGTCCATCTTCAGAAAATGTCCCAAATAGGACATGGGTGCATGATGGCAGATGTGAAAATCCCAAGTTGCAAAACTGGAATGCGCCCCCTAAAAATAAGGAGCTAAGAATCAATGCCTAAAGTACAACATGTGTGAAAAATAACACAAAATAATGACTACCCAAAAGTTTGACAAAGACTGGTGGTTGAATTAGTGTATGACAGTGTTAAAATACCAGCATTTCAAATACCCTAGGGTGTCTACTTATAAAAAATATATGGTTTGATGGGGGTAAATTACATTGGCCAGCTTCAGAAATGACCCAAATAGGACTTGGGTGCATGATGACCGATGTGAAAATACCAAGATGGAAAACTGGAATCGCCCCCTAAAAATAAGACCTTTTAGCCCCCTGAGAACCCAACAAAACTATTCATGGGTGGTATCAGTTTTTTTTTGCATTAACACATAACATAAACTAAGAATTCCTGCCTAAAGTATAATGTGTGTAAAAAATGACAACCCAAAAGCCTTACAAAGACTAGTGGTTGAATTAGTGCATGTGAAGTTTTAAAATACCTGCATTTCAAATACAGGTAGCCCTCAGTTTACGCCGGGGTTAGGTTCCAGAAGGAATGGTTGTAAATCAAAACCGTTGTAAATTGAAACCCAGTTTATAATGTAAGTCAATGGGAAGTGAGGGAGATAGGTTCCAGGCCCCTCTCAAAATTGTCATAAGTAACACCTAATACATTATTTTTAAAGCTTTGAAATGAAGACTTTAAATGCTAAACAGCATTATAAACCTAATAAAATAATCACACAACACAGAATATATAATTAAACTAAGTTAAATGAACAAAAACATTTCCTAAACAGCATTATAAACCTAATAAAATAATCACACAACACAGACTTCACTTGCATTTTTATGCAAACAATTCTTTCTATGCATTTCAATCTGGAATGATTTATAGACAGGAAGATCTTGTTCCTTTGAAATCTGCTCAATAGCTCAGGTCTGGTTAAACGGATTAATTTCAGCTTGATTGGCTTTGCTGCAAAACAAGCAGACAGCTCCACCTACTGGCTATTTTAATAAATGCACTGCTTCTCAATGCTTTTCAATAGCTGTCACATGACTGGAAAAAAAGGTTGTTATTCTGAAACAGTGTAAATTGAACCGTTGTAAAACGAGGGCCACCTGTACCCCTAGAGTGTCTACTTTTCAAAAATATATGGTTTGATGGGGGTAAATTACATTGGCTGGCTTCAGAAATGTACATGGGTACATGATGAACACATATTGGGGTGTTATTTGGCAGTAACATCTATACTATAATTGCATTTGTAATGTCCGTCACTGTCGGCAGTTGTGCACGCATTCTCAATGGAAGGTTGGCAGCGCGAGGACAAAATAAATCAAGGTGGATTCTTTCACCCTCCTGCCATTTTTGGAATCCACCGGGATATTATCCACCGGGATGCAGCGTAAGCTCACCTCCTAACGGCTGATTTGAAAATGCCAGCCAATAGGAATGCAAGGTATCCCAATAAATATGGGGTACCTTGCATTTAATCTTCAGTGTGTGGCGGAGGATCGCATGAAGAGGAACCTCCACGCCGCTGTGGAGCACCGCCACCAGGAACCACTGCAAAGGACCATCGCCGCCAAGGATCATCGCCGCCTCTGAGGATCACCACATCTGGAAACACCATTCCGCATCTCCGCTCTGCGTCGCCTTTGCTGTGGATGAAGATGATGGACCCGTCTGGAAGAAGATCTTCTCCGCCGGACTTCAGGAACGGTGAGTAGCAACCTGGGGGTTAGACTTAGGTTTTTTAAAGTTTTTTTTTAAAATTTATTTTTTATTTAGATTATTGATGGGCAGTAAAAGAGCTAAATGCCCTTTTAAGGGCAATGCCCAAACAAATGCCCTTTTCAGGGCAATGGGAAGTTTAGGTTTTTTTAGTGTTAGGTTTTTTATTTTGGGGGGTTTGGTGGGTGGGGGGGTTTACTGTTAGAGGGGACTTTGTGTATTTTTTGTAAAAGAGCTGATTATCTTGGGGCAATGCCCTGCAAAAAGCCTTTTTTTATTCTTAGAGTAGGGGTGTTTTTATTTTGGGGGGGATTTGTAATTTTTTTAAAGGTAAAAGAGCTGATTACTTTTGGGCAATTTCCCGCAAAAGGCCCATTTAAGGGCTATTTGTAATTTAGTGTAGGCTAGGGCTTTTTTTATTTTGAGGGGCTTTTTATTTTGTTAGGGGGATTAGATTAGGTGTAATTAGTTTAAAAATCTTGTAATTTGTTTATTATTTTCTGTAATTTAGTGGGGGGGTTTTGTACTTTAGATAATTTAATTTAATTGTATTTAATTTAGGGAAATAATTTAATTATAGTGTAGTGTTAGGTGTTAGTTTAACTTAGGTTAGGTTTTATTTTACAGGTCATTTTGTCTTTATTTTAGCTAGGTAGTTTATTACATAGTTAATAACTATTTAGTAACTATTCTACCTAGTTAAAATAAATACAAACTTGCCTGTAAAATAAAAATAAGCCCTAATTAGTTATATTGTATCTATCTTAGGGTTTATTTTACAGGTAAGTATTTAGTTTTAAATAGGAATAATTTAGTTAAAGATAGTAATTTTTATTTAGATTTCTTTTAATTATATTTAAGTTAGGGGGGTTAGGGTTAGGGTTAGACTTAGATTTAGGGGTTAATAACTTTAGTATAGTGGCGGCGACGTTGGGAGCGGCAGATTAGGGGTTAATAAATGTAGGTAGGTGTCGGCAATGTTAGGGACGGCAGATTAGGGGTTAATAATATTTAACTAATGTTTGCGAGGCGGGAGTGCGGCGGTTTAGGGGTTAATATATTTATTATAGTGGCGGCGATGTCTGGTTTGGCAGATTAGGGGTTAAAAAAAAATATTTTAGTGTTTGCGATGCAGGAGGGCCTCGGTTTAGGGGTTAATAGGTAGTTTATGGGTGTTAGGGTACTTTTTAGCACTTTAGTTAAGAGTTTTATGCTACGGCTTTGTAGTGTAAAACTCTTAACTACTGACTTTAAAATGCGGTACCAGTCTTGACAGGAGAGGGTCTACCGCTTACTTTTTGGCAGACTTGTAATACCGGCGCTATGCAAGTCCCATTGAAAAAAGAGGATACGCAATTTACGTAAGTGGATTTGCAGTATTGCCAAGTCTGGCCAAAAAAGTGAGCGGTACACCTGTATCTGCAAGACTCGTAATACCAGCGGGCATTAAAATGCAGTGTTAGGACCGGCCAACGCTGCTTTTTAAGTCTAATGCAAAACTCGTAATCTAGGTGTTAATTTTTTTTTATTTTTTCTAACTTTAGAATTTATTAGTTTAGGTAATTTGGGTTAATTTAAGGGGGTGTTAGGCATCTGTAGATTAAAAAATAATTAGACTGCGCTCTGGGCAGGCTTATTGACTAGTTCTCAATAAATGTATTCTTAAATTGCTATTTTGTCAAAAAATCACCACTTTTTTCTTTCAAAGTTTGGCATAGATTGGTGGTAAAATGGTTGCATGAAAAGAGTCAAAATACCCCAAGTTTAATACCTTGGCACCCATTTAACAAGCTCCGTAGTGAGGTTGTGGGCCTGTGTTTCTGAAGACTCGCCAGAAACAGCAGTTATGAAACAGCAGTCACAAAGACCGCTGATCCATAACCTGTCCGCCTGCTCTGAGCAGGCGGACAGACATCGCCGGAAATAAACCTGATCGAGTACGATTGGGTTGATTGACATCTCCCTGCTGGCGGTCCATTGGCCGCGAGTCTGCAGGTGGCGGCGTTGCACCAGCAGCTCTTGTGAGCTGCTGGTGCAATGCTGAATACGTAGAGCGTATTGCTCTCCGCATTCAGCAAGGTCTGGCGGACCTAATCCCCCAGACTTTGTTAAATAGAGGCCCTTAGGTTGTCTTCTTTTTAAAAATATATACATGTGAAGGGTTATTCAGGGATATAGACAAACGTAAGACTGCACACGGGTTCAACTGAATAACACAGGTTTATTGGTAAAATTAAACCAAGACAGACATAGACAGGTGGGTAGTCTAAGGGATTCCTGACAGATATCAGAGTTCCAATGTAACTATCGCTTATTTTGAAAAAAAAAAATGGTTTGGAAATAGCAAAGTGCTACTTGTACTTATTGCCCTATAACTTGCAAAAAAAGCAAAGATCGTGTAAACATTGGGTATTTCTAAACTCAGGACAAAATTTAGAAACTATTTAGCATGGGTGTTTTATGGTACTTGTAGTTGTTTAACAGATTTTGGGGGTCAAATTTAGAAAAAGTGTGTTTTTTCCATTATTTTTTATCATATTTCATAAAAAAATTATAGTAAATTATAAGATATGATGAAAATAATGTTATCTTTAGAAAGTCCATTTAATGGCGAGAAAAATGGTATATAATATGTGGGTACAACAAAATGAGTAAGAGGAAAATTATAGCTAAACACAAACACTGCAGAAATGTAAAAATAGCTTTGGTACCAAACGGTCAACAAATGGAAAAGTGGTCTGGTCACTAAGAGGCCCATTTATCAAGCTCTGTATGGGCCCGTGTTTCTGGCGAGTCTTCAGACTCGCCAGAAACAGCAATTATGAAGCAGCGGTCACAAAGACTGCTGCTCCATAACATGTCTGCCTGCTATGAGCAGGCGGACAGACCGCCGGAAATAAACCGGATCAAGTACGATCTGGTTGATTGACACCTCCCTGCTGGCGGTACATTGGCCGAGAGTCTGCAGGGGGCGGCGTTTTTTAAATCTGTTTAACAGGGTCAGGATCATACTTACAGACAGCACAGTGACTTTAGCCGTGACAGTCTCCAGCGCCACCAGTCCCAGGGCAGGCAGTTAACCAGGCAGGATCCCCAGTACATGTACAGTTCCCCGGGCAAGGCTGGCATGTGGCGCAGGGCAGGCAGGGGAGGAGCAAAGTACTATGTGATGCAGATCGCAAGGCAGCATCACATAGTAAAAAAGCCAGGAAAACTATTTGCTGGCAGCACGGGCAGCTACTTTGGGCCAGGGGCCCAACAACAAAGACTGGGCCCAGGGCAGCTGCCCCTTTTGCCCCACGTTAAAGATGGCCCTGTATATATTTATGTGTCTATATGTGTATATATATATATATATATATATATATATATATATATATATATATATATATATATATATAAAGGTAACAAAGGCAGAGTGCAGCAGACGAAATTGATTAAAAAGTCCAAACTTTAATACAAATAAGTTAAAAGTCCACAACATCCATGGGAACAGTGAGTGAGACACAGTCACTTGTGCAAAACGGCTGACATGTTTCGACCCTCAGGTCGTAATCATAGCTGTTTAAGAAAAACACCTTACAACCTATTTAAGGGAGTAGGTTACATCTCATTGGTTAAAAGGTAATGAATTAAAAATTCAACAAGGTGTGTCAATAGGTGTGTCAATTCAACAAGGTGTGTCATTGCCTGCTCATACAATTTAATTTAAAGTGCCCTATACAAAAAATACTCTATATTAAAGTGTAAATAAGTCACTGGATAAACCAGTTCAGGAAAATACATAGATAAATGAATTGACATTATATTAAATATTCATAGTATACATTATGTATCATATACAACACTATATTTGATGAATGCAGAAATACTTGAGTTTTAAGAATGGAAACTTAAGTGAACTGAATCACTAGATGACTATTGAAAATAGTAAGCTAAATATCAGTGCATGATAATAAACATCTTGTTTAAGAAAAGTATTTAGAGTAAACCATAAGGTAAATAAAGTATGAGAATATATTGGTTTACATAACAAAAATCTTTGTATACTTTTCATGATTCATATATATAGCTCACTACAGTGTACATATGAGGATAGCAAAAATAGAAATAGCAAATGTGGTTCTTGCACAAAAGCGAATTGAAAATGAATGTGAATACAAATGTAAATGTAAATACGCTGCAGAAGAGGGAGATAACCATCGGACAAAAGCCCCAAAAATGACTACTATTTCCAAAAATTGATTAAGTCATATTCAGAGTTAAGACCATTTGGCACCTTAGTTTGGAGCTTGAAAATCCAGTACATCTCCCTCTTCTGCAACAATTTCTCTCGGTCGCCACCTCTACGGGGGCAGAAAACCCTTTCTATGGCTTGCCATCTCAGAGTACTAATGTTTTTGTCATGACTGCGGGCAAAATGTCTAACAAGTGGAGTACTAGCCTCACCTGCCTGTATTGTAGACAGGTGGTTTCTGATTCGAACTTTTACCTCGTTAGTAGTGAGGCCTACATATTGTAGGTGGCACGATGTACAGGTGAGCAAGTATATCACATATGTGGTAGTACATTTCAAACAACTGGTGATTGGGAAAGTTTCCCCTGTAACCTCTGATCTGAATATGTTTGAAGCTGTGATATACTCACAAACCCGGCATTTTTGTCTGCACTTGTAAAGGCCCTTTTGTGTAAGCCACGAACTAGTTGGTTTGTCAAGTTCTGGTAATGATGATGGTGATAAAGTATTTGCTAGAGTACGTGTTCTCCGATAGGAACAGCGTAGTCCGTTTTTTACACATTTTTCCAGTTTGTCATCAGCGGACAAAAAGTTAAAATGTTTTTTAACGATACTGCATATCTCTTGATATTGAGCGCTGAACTCTGTGACAAATGTGATGCCCTGAGAATCAGTGTTACATTTTCGGGATGTCATAGACTGTTCTTTAATTAGTTCATGTCTATCAATACTCTGAACTTGTCTCTTTGCTTTGTGTATGATTTTGTCAGGGTAGCCTCTTTGCTTGAGCCTTCTAGTAAGATCTTCAGATTGTTTACAAAACATGTCTTCCTGACTACAGTTTCTCTTCACTCTGACAAATTGTCCTTTGGCAACAGCAAAAGGGACATGGGTTGGGTGGCAGCTTTTGGCGTGTAACAACGCATTCCCAGCAATGGGTTTCCTATAGATGTTACTGATGATTTTTCCTTCTTTAGTACCAGTTAAGGTAATGTCCAAAAAATTAATTGAATTATTATGTAATTCAGAAGTAAATCGAATACCATAGGTATTGTCATTAAGGTTGGATATAAAGTTAGAAAAATCAACATCATCACCCAAGCAGATGACCAGAAGGTCATCTATGTATCGCCCATAGTAATGGACGAAATGTCTGAAGGGATTACTATCTCCATAGATGTGGGACAGCTCCCACCAACCCATGAACAGGTTGGCATAGGAGGGGGCGAATTTCGCCCCCATGGCTGTCCCACATCTCTGGAGATAGAATCTATCCTCGAATTTAAAATAGTTATGGGTCAGTAGATATTTAAGTAGACGTAAGATATACATCTGAAAGTCATGGGTAAAATTAGAGTGATGTTTCAGAAAGTATGCTATCGCTTCCAAACCCTCTTTGTGGGGGATGGACGAGTATAGGGCAACAACATCAATCGATGCCCATCTGAATACATCATATTTCCAATCTGTGCCTTCCAATATCTCAATTACATGTTTGGTGTCCCGAAGGTAACCAAACAAAGAGACTACCAATGGTTGTAGAAGGCTGTCTATCCATTGTGAAATATGTTCAGTTAAAGAACCTATCCCGCTCACTATCGGACGTCCCTTGATATTTGTAAGGGATTTGTGCACTTTAGGCAAGTGATGGAAGATGGGCACTATAGGGTGTTTGACACACAAATACTCAAATGTTTTAATGTCAAAGTGTCCATCTTCTAATCCATCGTCCAGGAAGCTAAATAGCTCTTTCTGGAAGGCTCTGGTTGGATCGGATGCAAGGGGGGCATAGTTCTCCGTGTCATTAAGCTGGCGAAGGGCCTCCTTAACATAATCAGTCCGATTAAGGACGACTATGGAGCCACCCTTATCCGCCGAGCGGACAACTATGTCCTCCCTGCATCTCAACTCCTCCAGAGCCACTTTTTCTTGCCTAGTAAGATTTTGTTTAGTATGTGAGCTATTGGATTTGAGTTCCAAAAGATCACGCTCCACTCTCTTGAAAAAAGTTTCCAGAATCTGGCCCCTATGCTGTATGGGATAAAAAGTAGAGGGGTTTCTGAAACCACCATGGGAATTTAGTCTATCTGATTCAGAATCTTCTGAACCTTCCCTTAAGAGATGTTCAAGAGTTAGAGTATCACATGCTTCCTTAAAGGAAGCTTTGTGAATGGAGGTTTTTGGATTAATGCTTGTGTTTCTGATAGAAAATTCAGCATTATCAGGGGCATTTTCCGGGGTGTCATTATAAAATTTATTTAGAGTGATATTTCTGATAAGCTTATTGACATCTAGTAATGTTTTAAAGATGTCAAAGTTATTAGTTGGTGAAAAATTGAGACCATAACCAAGTACTGAAAGCTGAGATGGTGTCAAAGTATTATCTGACAAATTAATCACATTATTAATTATTTGTATTTTTGTTTTCCCCGATTGCCCCTGTTCCCCCTCAGTTTGTACCGATCTGCTTCGCCATTGGTCCCTTGACCTATCCCCGTTTTTTGCGGGGGAAGGCAAAAAACCTGCGCCATATTATGCAGATCTTCATTGGAAACCATGGACCCTTGAGTATGTGTAGTGGGCGTGATGTCACTAATATAAACATATTTAGAAGCTGTGGGTTCTGAAGTGAATGTATGTCTTTAGAACTAGTGGCCTGTTGATTATGTAAATCATTTATAGGTTTCTCATTAGATGTGTGAGTTACTTTTAAAATACCTTTTGGTGGTTCCTCACCTCCTGAGGCACCCCTTTCATCGCCTGACTCAAACTCACTATCCGAGTATGTAACTTTTTTGAAGTTATGTGATTGATTAGACTGGTTAGACTGTTCAGACTTATTGTTTCTATTGTTATTCTTACTATTATTACGTCTACTCCTAGACCTTCCCCTATAATTTCTCCTAGAAGAGCTCCTTTCAGAACGCTTCCAGACATAAACACTATTATTAGCATAGTTTGACTGATCCCTGATAAACTTGATATGTTTAGTCTCTAGAACTACTTGTTTGGCCTCTGCCACACCAGTTTTCAATATCACATCAAACCTTGAAAAGTTTGTATCAGTTAGCCTTTTGTTCATTTCTGCCTGTAAAATTGCAATTTCTTCTCTAACTGCATTCAACATATGTAATTTATAAGAAGTTAACAAAGCCATTAAACGTAATGAACAGTCAGAAAGTATCTCATTCCATGAATTGACAAAGTCCAGATCTGTAACCTCAAAAGTTGGAAATTTGGTTAAACGTAAACCACGTGGTATTATTTTAAGTTTGGTATAGGTTTCCATAGTCCAAATGTCCCACTGTAATCTATGCTCTTTTAACAAAAGTTTCTCCATTTCATCAAACAGGCAAGGCAATGTGTAATTAGCTTTATCTGTAGAAAATATTTTAGAAATGTCAATATCTGTATAATCCCTTGCAGATAGGGGCATTAAGGAATAAAATTGTGAGTTCTCCATGGGAAATTTGTAAGAAATCCCCTGTGATAAGGGTAACTGTGCAGTAAGAGCTGTCAGGCTAGCACAAATAAATAATATAAATAGGAAAGGAGAGCACAGCTGCCCTATAATCTGTGTTATATATCAATAGAACCAAAAACACAGAGCGTTTTATTCAAGATAAAAAGTCCCAATCGGAAGCTTGTATCCTGCTGTAGAAATCTTATTCTTGTGACACTTGTATCAAGGATTTGTAGCAGCCCCAAAATGCCAGCTTATACATTAAACATGTAAAATCAATGACAGGCAGCAAAAAGCAACATATATATACACATATTAACACATAAATATATATGTATATAAGCATATACATATATCTATAGGGAACACACAGCTCCCATAGACCCTTATGTAAAAGTACTTTTCAGTGCCTTTTTTTATAACATCCTGCGCCAGCCAACTTTGACCCCTCATAACTGATTTTTGCAGGGTTTTTTATTTATTTTGAAAATGAACTTCTGACCTCTGGTTCATTTTCTGAGTGTTAATTGCTACTGCGAGCTCACGGTAGCAATAACCAGCCACTTGGTTGGTATAAAGCGTAATAAATTAGAGCACCACTCGTAACCTAGCCCTAAATTAGCTAAAGGCCTAGGTTTCTCTGAAAGGGTGATAAACAAAACAAAAAAATATATTAAGAATACAAATGTACAGAGTTTTCCTTTTCACATTAAAAATATTAACATGCTTCAGCAAAACCATTTAAATTCATTCAAGGAATAAAAGGAAATGCAGGGTTGTGCACAATTTAGTTCTGAAGGTTTATAGTTCACTAGGGTTGATAAGGACGACTGCCATAGCTGTGATGGTGAAAAGGGACATGACTCCACAGCAAGAAAACACAAAGTAGTTTTATTCAAGGGAGGATTATCCATTTAATACAACTCCAAGGATTTTGCCAGAGAAAGAAGGCTTCATGGTGTATTCTAATAAAGTATTTTTTTTTTACTCACAAAGCGATTTCCACAAGAAATAAATCCATTTGTATAACTGAAATCCAGATCACATTCCTTAGCTAGAAATTATTATTATTATTATTCTTTATTTAAAAAGCGCCAACAGATTCCGCAGCGCTGCCCATGGGTACAGGGATAACAGTACAATGGAGAAACAATACGATAGGACAACATTTTACAGACAAAAACAGGGGGAATTGAGGGTCCTATTCCCGTGGGAACTTACAATGTAGAAATCAGATTTTCCACTGAATTTAAAAAAAAAATAAAAAAAAAAAAACACAGATCTTTCTTCTCCCCAGAATCCCTAGGCAGCTGCCTGTTGTGAACCATAAGGAGCAGTGTGTCGCTGATAAATATTGCTGCAGTGTTGCTTAATGGTAAACATATGTTTTAAAGAAGCTTAGCAACAGCATTATAAGCATGTGATAACATATTCCAAATGGCTCCAGTACTCCCAACAGACTATAAAAGCAGTATAGATAAACTACTAATAAAGTTTTAGGGGTATTTTTTTTTTTTTAAATATTCTGTTGCTATTTTGGGGAGAATACATGTTCCTAAGAAGTCTGATGTTTCAGAATTTGATTTGGAGATGTTGTCATTTGTTGGTAGTGCGTAAAGAGTCTGATAATAGTTTGCAAAGGGGTCTGCGATATGTTGTGGGTGATTGGTGGTTAGGCCCTCTGGTTTTTGGATTTGGGGTATAGAAGTTATTCTAGTTATTTTCTTTGAGTTTTAGGGATCTAGAGGCTTCTGTATTTAAAAAGTTATCAAGGGTTAGTTTTTAAAGTTAATGGGTTGAAATGGGTTTCTTGCATAATAATTATATGGGCATTATTATTTTTGTATGTGGTAAGGGCTTATGATAGAGCCGAAACGCGTTGACAGTATATGGTAACCCTATTTCTTTATTTACAAATAGTCCTTAGCGTTATTGCATTATTGTAGCTTTCTGTTTTTAGGTTTCAGAGCACTACACATTGGAGGATCTTCTTTGAAAAACCCAGCATTCTCCATAATAGGATTTCCCTTCACTTATTTTTTTTCCAATGGAACTCTCAATGGAATTATAATATCATATTTTGGAGATTTTTATTATTTTTGGGGTATTTACCCACACTTTAATATTTTCATATTTTTTATTTTTATTACATTTTTTATTCATTTTTTATCCCATTTTTCACTCGTCTTTTTTCAGTTTTTTAATGTGTTTTTATTTTTGAAATTTTGAGGGATATTGCTCTTTTGCACATCAACTCTTTTGCACATTAATAACTATACACATTTTTTGGCATATTTTTTCGACACATCATCACTTTAAGATTGGAACACAGTTTTATTATAGACTATTCTCTGGGACTAATAGACTAATACCATTAACGTGGTCCACGCCATAATCCAGGAATTAATTGCATTATTTTTACTATCAATTGTTTTCATTTTTATTTTTTGAGCTCATTGTGTTACATGGATCCATGTCATTTATTGTAATATGATTATTTCTTTCATGTAATTGGCAAGAGTCCATGAGCTAGTGACGTATGGGATATACAATCCTACCAGGAGGGGCAAAGTTTCCCAAACCTCAAAATGCCTTTAAATACACCCCTCACCACACCCACAATTCAGTTTTACAAACTTTGCCTCCTATGGAGGTGGTAAAGTAAGTTTGTGCTAAGATTTCTACGTTGATATGCGCTTCTCAGCATTGTTGAAGCCAGATTCCTCTCAGAGTACAGCAAATGTCAGAGGGAAGTGAAGGGAGTATCACTTATTGAATACGATGATTTCCCTAACGGGGGTCTATTTCATGGGTTCTCTGTTATCGGTCGTAGAGATTCATCTCCTACCTCCCTTTTCAGATCGACGATATACTCTCAATTTACCATTACCTCTACTGATAACTGTTTTAGTACTGGTTTGGCTATCTGCTATATGTGGATTGGTGTCTTTTGGTAAGTATGTTTTTTATTACTTAAGACACCTCAGCTATGGTTTGGCACTTTATGCATTTATATAAAGTTCTAAATATATGTATTGTACTTATATTTGTCATGAGTCAGGTTCATGTATTTCCTTCTGCAGACTGTCAGTTTCATATTTGGGGAATATAAACATTTTTTTAAAAAATGTATTTCTTACCTTGGGTTTAGTCTTTTTTTCAATTGACTACTTCTTGCAAATTGCGGGTGGTATTAGGCCCGCGGGTGCGTCAAATGCTTAACTTTATTGCGTCATTCTTGGCACGAAAATATTTTTGGAGCGAAAAAAACCGTCTATGACGCAACTTCGTCATTTCCGGCGTCATACTTGACGCTGAAACCTTTCACACGGTTGCGTCATTAGTGACGCGAGTGTGTCATTTCTGGTTATTTTTGGCGCCAAAAAAGTTTAAGTTAAGTTGTGCGTCATACTTGGCGCCAAACTTTTTCAATATTTCAATACCCCATTGATGTTTGCCTCTTGCCTTTTTCTCTATCAGAGGGCTATGCTATTTGCATTTTTTCCCATTCCTGAAACTGTCATATAAGGAAATAGATAATTTTGCTTTATATGTTGTTTTTTCTCTTACATTTTGCAAGATGTCTCAATCTGATCCTGCCTCAGAAGTTTCTGCTGGAACATTGCTGCCTGACATCGGTTCTACCAAAGCTAAGTGCATTTGTTGTAAAATTGTAGAAATTATTTGGCCGAATGTCATTTGTAATAGTTGTCATGATAAACTTTTACCTGCAGATAGTGTATCCATCAGTAATAGTACAGTGCCAGTTGCAGTTCCTTCAACTTCTAATGTGCATGATATACCTGTAAATTTTAAAGAATTTGTTTCTAATTCTATCCTGAAGGCTTTGTCTGCATTTCCATCTTCTAATAAACGTAAAAGGTCTTTTAAAACTTCTCATTTAGTTGATGAAATTTCAAATGACCAACAACATAATAATTTATCCTCTTTTGATGAGGATCTATCTGATACAGAAGATCCTTCCTCAGACATTGACACTGACAAATCTACTTATTTATTTAAAGTAGAGTATATGCGTTCTTTATTAAAAGAAGTGTTAATTACTTTGGATATTGAGGTAACCAGTCCTTTTGACGTTCAGTCTAATAAACGTTTAAATGCTGTTTTTAAACCTCCTGTGGTTTCTCCAGGGGTTTTTCCTATTCCTGAGGCTATTTCTGGTATGATTTCTAAGGAATGGAATAAGCCAGGTACTTATTTTACTCCTTCTTCAAGGTTTAAAAAATTGTATCCTTTACCAGCAAAATCTATAGAGTTTTGGGAAAAAATTCCCAAACTTGATGGGGCTATTTCTATTCTTGCTAAACGTACCACTATTCCTATGGAAGATAGTACTTCCTTTAAGGATCCTTTAGATAGGAAGCTTGAATCTTATCTAAGGAAGGCCTATTTATATTCAGGTCATCTTCTCAGACCTGCAATTTCTTTGGCTGATGTTGCGGCTGCATCAACTTTCTGATTGGAGAATTTAGCGCAACAGGAATTGGATTCTGAATTATCTAGCATTATTCGCTTACTGCAATATGCTAATCATTTTATTTGTGATGCCATTTTTGATATTATCAAAATTGATGTTAAATCCATGTCTTTAGCTATATTAGCTAGAAGAGCTTTGTGGCTTAAATCTTGGAATGCTGATATGACATCTAAATCTAGATTACTATCTCTTTCTTTCCAAGGTAATAATTTATTTGGTTCTCAGTTGGATTCTATTATTTCAACTGTCACTGGGGGAAAGGGCGTTTTTCTGCCTCAGGATAAAAAACCTAAGGGTAAATCTAAGGCTTCTAACCGTTTTCGTTCCTTTCGTCAGAATAAGGAACAAAAACTTAATCCTCCCCCCAAGGAATCTGCTTCCAATTGGAAGCCTTCCACAAATTGGAATAAATCCAAGCCATTTAGGAAACCAAAGTCATCCCTTAAGTCCGCATGAAGGTGCGGCCCTCATTCCAGCTCAGCTGGTAGGGGGCAGATTAAGTTTTTTCAAGGATATTTGGATAAAATCTGTGCAAAATCAGTGGATTCAGAGCATTGTCTCTCAAGGGTATCAAATAGGATTCAGAGTAAGACCTCCTGTGAGAAGATTTTTTCTCTCATGTATCCCAGCAAATCCAGTAAAAGCTCAGGCTTTCCTGAAGCGTGTTTCAGACCTGGAGTCTTCAGGGGTAATCATGCCAGTTCCTCTTCAGGAACAAGGTTTGGGGTTTTATTCAAATCTATTCATTGTCCCAAAAAAGGAAAATTTATTCAGACCAGTTCTGAATCTGAAAATTTTGAATCGTTATGTAAGAGTACCAACTTTCAAGATGGTGACTATAAGGACTATTCTGCATTTTGTTCAGCGAGGACATTATATGTCCACAATAGACTTGCAGGATGCATACCTTCATATTCCGATTCATCCAGAACATTATCAGTTTCTGAGATTCTCTTTTCTAAACGAGCATTACCAATTTGTTGCTCTTCCATTTGTCCTAGCAACAGCTCCAAGAATCTTTTTCAAAGGTTCTGGGTGCCCTACTCTCTGTAATCAGAGAACAGGGTATTGCGGTGTTTCCTTATTTGGACGATATCTTGGTACTAGCTCAGTCTTTACGTACTGCAGAATCTCACTCAAATCAACTAGTGTTGTTTCTTCGGAAACATGGTTGGAGGATCAATTTACCAAAAAGTTTCTTGATTCCTCAGACAAGGGTCACCTTTTTAGGCTTCCAGATAGATTCAGTGTCCATGACTCTGTCTCTAACAGACAAGAGATGTTTAAAATTGGTTGCAGCCTGCCGGCACCTTCAGTCTCAGTCATTCCCTTCAGTGGCTATGTGCATGGAAGTTTTAGGTCTCATGACTGCAGTATCGGACGAGATTCCCTTTGCTCGTTTTCACATTAGACCTCTACAGCTTTGTATGCTGAACCAATGGTGCAGGGATTATACAAAGATATCACAATTAATATCCTTAAATCCCAATGTACGACACTCTCTGACGTGGTGGATAGATCACCATCATTTAGTTCAAGGGGCTTCTTTTGTTCGGCCAACCTGGACTGTGATCACAACAGATATTAGTCTTTAAGGTTGGGGAGCTGTTTGGGGATCTCTGACAGCACAAGGGGTTTGGAAATCTCAAGAGGCGAGATTACCAATAAATATTTTAGAACTCTGTGCAATTCTCAGAGCTCTTCAATTTTGGCCTCTGTTAAAGAGAGAACCGTTCATTTGTTTTCAGACAGACAATATCACAACAGTGGCATATGTCAATCATCAGGGTGGGACTCACAGTCCCCAAGCTATGAAAGAAGTATCTTGGATACTTGCTTGGGTGGAATCCAGCTCCTGTCTAATCTCTGCGGTATATCTCTCAGGTGTAGACAATTCTGAGGCGGATTATCTCAGTCGCCAGACTTTACATCCAGGGGAGTGATCTCTCCATCCAGATGTATTTTCTCAGATTGTTCAGATGTGGGGTCTTCCAGAGATAGATCTCATGGCCTCTCATCTAAACAAGAAACTTCCCAGATACCTGTCCAGGTCCAGGGATGTTCAGGCTGAAGCAGTGGATGCACTGACACTTCCTTGGTGTTATCCTCCTGGTTACATTTTCCCGCCTCTAGTTCTCCTTCCAAGAGTGATCTCCAAAATCATCATGGAACAATCATTTGTGTTGCTGGTGGCTCCAGCATGGCCACACAGGTTTTGGAATGCGGATCTGGTTCAGATGTCCAGTTGCCCGCCTTGGCCACTTCTGTTACGGCCAGACCTACTATCTCAAGGTCCGTTTTTCCATCAGGATCTCAAATCATTAAATTTGAAGGTATGGAAATTGAACGCTTAGTACTAAGTCATAGAGGTTTCTCTGACTCAGTGATTAATACTATGTTACAAGCTCGTAAATCTGTCTCTAGAAAGATTTATTATAGAGTTTGGAAGACTTACAATTCATGGTGTTCTTCTCATAAATTTTCCTGGCATTCTTTTAGAATTCCTAGAATTTTACAGTTTCTTCAGGATGGTTTGGATAAGGGTTTGTCTGCAAGTTCCTTGAAAGGACAAATCTCTGCTCTTTCTGTTTTATTTCACAGAAAGATTGCTATACTTCCTGATATACCCTGTTTTGTACAGGCTTTAGTTTGTATTAAGCCTGTCATTAAATCAATTTCTCCTCCTTGGAGTCTTAATTTGGTTCTGAAGGCTTTACAGGCTCCTCCATTTGAACCTATGCATTCTTTGGACATTAACCTACTTTCTTGGAAAGTGTTGTTCCTTTTGGCCATCTCTTCTGCTAGAAGAGTTTCTGAGCTATCTGCTCTTTCTTGTGAGTCTCCTTTTCTGATTTTTCATCAGGATAAGGCAGTTTTGTGGACTTCTTTTCAATTTTTACCTAAGGTTGTGAATTCTAACAACATTAATAGAGAAATTGTTGTCCCTTCCTTCTTTGGAAAGATCCTTACATTCTTTGGATGTGGTAAGAGCTTTGAAATATTATGTGGAAGCTACTAAAGATTTCAGGAAGACTTCCAGTCTATTTGTTTTATTTTCTGGTCCTAGGAAAGGTCAGAAGGCTTCTGCTATTTCCTTGGCTTCTTCGTTGAAACTTTTGATTCATCAAGCTTATTTGGAGTCGGGTCAGAAAATTACAGCTTATTCTACTAGATCAGTCTCCACTTTGTGGGCTTTTAAGAATGAAGCTTCAGTTGATCAGATTTGCAAAGCAGCAACTTGGTCTTCTTTGCATACATTTACTAAATTCTACCGTTTTGATGTATTTGTTTCTTCGGAAGCAGTTTTTGGTAGAAAAAGGCAGCTGTTTCAGTTTGATTCTTCTGCTTTTGATTTAAGTTTTTTTCTTTCCATTATGGAAATAAACTTATTTTTTTTGGGTTGTGGATTAATTTTTTCAGCGGAAAATGGCTGTTTTTATTTTATTCCCTCCCTCTCTAGTGACTCTTGAGTGGAGATCCACATCTTGGGTATTTCTATTCCATATGTCACTAGCTCATGGACTCTTGCCAATTACATGAAAGGAAACATAATTTATGTAGGAACTTACCTGATAAATTCATTTCTTTCATATTGGCAAGAGTCCATGAGGCCCACCCCTTTTTTATGGTGGTTATGATTTTTTGTATAAAGCACAATTATTTCCAAATTTCTTTTGTTGATGCTTTCTACTCCTTTCTTTATCACTCCACTGCTTGGTTATTCATTAAACTGAATTGTGGGTGTGGTGAGGGGTGTATTTATAGGCATTTTGAGGTTTGGGAAACTTTGCCCCTCCTGGTAGGATTGTATATCCCATACATCACTAGCTCATGGACTCTTGCCAATATGAAAGAAATGAATTTATCAGGTAAGTTCCTACATAAATTATGTTATTTTGTGAATGCACTTTATGTTTCATATTTTAGCATAAATATATAATTTTAACAGAGACGCTTGGATACACACTTTATAGGTGTTGACATAGAGTACTTATAACCAAGCACATATCACATTTTTTTCTCTGCCCTAGCCTACTCTAAGATATCTTATCAGCTATGAATTTGAGCTTGAATGGATTGGTGGCAATACAACAAATTTTCTAGATGCTACTCTGATGGGTACAAAGGAGGGTAGAATAACTACAAAAGTTTTTAGGAAGCCCATCGCAGGCAATACCCTCCTCCATGCCCGAAGTAGCCATCCCAAATGGGTTTTTAAATCAGTCCTGAAAGGACAATTTATTAGACTTAGGAGAAATTGCACTTTAGATGATGAATTTGAAAAACAATCTTCGGAGCTGGAGGAGAGATTCTGTGAAAGGGACTACAAGAGAAGTGAAATAAGAGCCTCCAGAGAAAGCGTATTAGCTATGGATAGAGAGGATTTCCTGAAACCTAAAGAAAGTGATAAAAACAGACTTTAAGGGGTATTCTTCATAACCCAATACAGTAATCAGTTCCATCAAGTCTGTAACATTATTAGGAAACATTTCCATATGCTAAAGGCTGATGATGGCCTAGTTGACGTGGTAGCAAAAGGTTGCAAATATGCATTTAAGAGAGGAGCCAGTCTTGGGAATATTCTAGCGCCTACACAACTTAGGCCAGAAAAGTCTGATGGCTCATCCTGGTTGAGATTTAAAGGCCTCTATAGATGTAACTATTTACAATGCATAGCGTGCGAGTATTTGCAACCAGGAGAAGGATTTATGAGCACTGTCACTGGGGAAAAATTCAAGCACCTCTCATGCTTGAATTGTAGAACAATTTATGTGGTTTATCTGCTTACTTGTATTGAGTGTGGGGCTCAATACACAGGACTCACAACTAGAGAGACAGAATAAGAGAGCATATTTCCAATATAAAAGCAGGCACATTAACCACTCCATTGGTACAGCACTTTAAGCAATCCCATAATAAAAGTACACATTCTTTTAGATGGACCATAATTGAAATGGTTAATTGCAAAGAGAGAGGAGGTAATAGGGATAAATTACTGGCTAAGAGAGAGGTATATTGGATTCCCAGACTCAGGACTAGGGTACCAGATGGTCTTAACTCTGAATATGACCTGCTAAATTTCTGGGAGTAGTCTTGGGTCTGTGGGTCCAAGAATACAAGAATATATGCTGTTATAGTCAATTTTGACATACTGTCAAGGATATCTAATTTCTTTAAATGCAGGATATATGTGCATAGCCTGCATTGGTTGCTTATATATAAAGCAACTAAATAGTTTTTTTCCTTTGATAAAGCTTATCGTGCAACAGAGATTAAATATTAGTCTATATATGTACATATGTATAAGCTTTAATGGTTTTCTAAAGTATATAATCAATTTGTGCATATGTTGGAAAATGGGACTCTTTATGCAATTGGTTTTAAGAGGTATTATGATCCGTTCACAAGCGCTATGCTCAAAAGCTGATTAAGTGTTTAGGATTTTATTTCATTACAAATGTAAGCTGGGTTAATGAACACAGTTGCAACTTAAATTGTTGTAACAATTGTACAAGTGGGTGTGTTTAGTACTCCACTCCAGGTAAAGGTTTTTACCCAATCATCATGCTTCATTGAGCATAAATGGCTTATGAGAACTATAGACTGTAGCTACGATTACGGAATTTGGAGCCGAAATGCATCAGCAGACAGTCCTTGGAGTGGAGTACTAACCGCTCACAATGCCATTTGACTACATGTTGTCTTTTTGACACTTTGGATGTTTTTAAAGAATTCTACAATAAAGTCTATCTTTTTATGAAACCCGTGTCTTTAAGTGCACCTCACAATTTGACTTTCCTTGAATGGATAGCCCCATCGTTATTTGATTTGCACTTTCATTAATGCTGATACAATTGGTTTAAGTTCTCACATTTTTCTAAGGGTGATAGGTGGAAGATCTTTGTCAAATATCACTTTAGGAAAATTGCGGGTTGCTTGCATCAACTGTTCTTTGATATGAAAGTAGTGCATCTTGAGTATTATATCTCTAGCTGAAGAAGGTGTAGGGGAGCTAGCAAGAGCTCTGTGAACTCTATCCATTAGGAATTGGTCTTCGTCAGCCTCTGGTAATAGTTGCTGAAATATTTGTAGCACTGTTTCTTGTAGGATGAAGAAGCACTTTTGAGTAAGGGACTTTCATTTGCCCCTGAGATAGCTCCAAATGACTTTGAGTTGTATATTGACACCAAGAAACTCATAAGAAAATTAACCCTTGCTAGACATTTTAATTTAAAAAATGTTGTAGCAGAGGAGAATGCAGTTTTGACAAAAGGAGATGAATACTTGGTTATTCGTGAGAGTTTAGAGGCTGAGGGAAATATTGAAGACAATGATACAGCCCTTATTAATATATCACAAAAGCTTGAGAATGAGGCTAAAAATATGCATACAAATCATAGCCTATTAAAAAGAAATTCATCATTCTATCCTGTGAATTCAAAAGGAAATTGTATTCCTGTGTTTGAAAAACTCTTGGAAAAAGAGCTAAGAGATATTTGTCTAAAGGATAGGAAGAGGAAAACGCATAAAAGTAATTTAACCCCGGCTGAACAAAGAATTTGAGTGAGGCTATGGACTTAGTTTTCTGCAGTGCTGATAAGGGCGGAGGGGTAGTAACCCAGGGAAGAATGGATTACGTTAAAGAAACCCACCGCCTATTAGGGGATAAGGAGACATACCGAACTCTGGACAGTAATCCGACTGGAATTTTTTGAAGGAGTATGAGAGTCTGATTAGATCAGGTAAAATAAGTTCTGTGTTGACAAACACTAAGTTTCAATATTTGGTGGTTGAGAACTGTCCTGCCTATTTTCTATCACCTCCCCAAAATTCATGAGGGGTTGGTGGATCCCCTGGGGAGGCCGATAGTATGGGGGATAGGAGGTCTCACCACCAAATTATGAGAATATGTCGACCATATTTTAAAACCTATAGTACCATGCTTACGGTCATATGTAAGAGACACCCCACATATATTAGAAATTATTGAGGGAATGCGTTGGCAGGAGGACTATATTTGGGTTACGATGGATGTATGCTCCTTATATACCTCCACCCCCCAAGCATTGGGTATTGCTGCCGTTAGATACTTTGCCAGTAAAGTGGTTATATTAATGATACCCAAATTAGTTTCTTGGAAGTAGCTATGGAATTCATTTTAATAAATAATTATTTTATGTTTGAAAATAAGTTCTTCCTCCAAATAAGAGGTACCGCAATGGGCACAAAGTTTGCCCCTAATTTTGTGAACCTCTACATGGTATAGTGGGAGGATCTATTTATTTTCAAAAGGAAAAACACTTATAAGAGCAATATTATCTAGTGGTATCGTTACATAGATGATGTTCTTTTGATCTGGCAGGGTTCAGTGGAGGAATTAAAGAGTGTTGTACAATACACCAACAGGAATCTTATGAGTCTCTAATTCACTATGGAATGGAGTAAAGAGAAGGCTACATTCTTAGATCTTGAAATTATACAAGAAGGAAGAGGTGTATACACAAATTTATACAGAAAACTCACCGATACAAATGGGTATCTCCATGCCCGAAGTGGTCTCCACGAGAAATGGAAAAATAACATTCCCCTGGGGCAATTTCAGAGAGCCAGACGTAACTGCACAAAAGATAATAATTATCAGATAGCTGCAGAAGTCATCACAAATAGATTTTTAGCAAAGGGATATCGAGGTGATCTATTGGGAGACGTTCAGAACAAGTAGGAAACATGGATAGAAAAAAGCTAATCAAAAACAAAAAGAAAGATAATATCAATGTTGGAAATACAGGTAAAAAGAAGATACAGCTAGTGACTAAATTTAACAGGGCCTCAAGAGAAATTGAGAAAGCTATGAGAAAACACTGACCAAGTCTAATGTAAGATCCTGTTCTAAAAGATATCCTAAGTGAGAAAGGACAAGTCATTTTTAAAAGGAATTCTAATATTAGACACAGAATTAGCCCTAGCCTGCTTAAACCAATGCAGTTAAAGAAGAATACACAAGGATTTTTCAAATGTGGCAGAAAAAGATGCAAGTGCTGTGCGCATATAGAGAAACAGAACCAGTCTTTTGGGATTAAAAAAGGAGACCATACATACAAGATTAAAGGATTAATGACTTGTAAAACATGTTATGTGGTCTATCTTTTCAGATGCACATGTGACAAAATTCACATAGGTCGCACGAAGCGTCCTGTAAAAACACGTTTCAATGAGCATCTTAGGAATATAGACAATGGTCTGGATAGTCGCGGTGTATCAGCACATTTTTTAATGCAACACTGTCAAGATAGTACAGGGCTCACTAAAGTAGCTATTGAACATGTCAAAAGCTCTATCAGGGGAGGAGACCGTCTTCTACGTCTGAGACAGCGGGAGACCTACTGGATCCACAAGTTGGGCTCTATAGATCCAGTGGGTCTAAACCGTGATATAGATCTTGCAGCTTTCCTTGACCTGTAAGGGCTGCATGCTAGTTTAGTGATGCATTGATTAGTTTTTCCCCCTATCTTCTATACAGCCTCTATATGACAGATTAGATGTCCCTTCTTCTCTCTTTCTATATTTGTGAGCCATGACAGATTGAGGACAAATCTTTTGGGTATTATATATGATACATACAATGATAATTTAGTTAGTTATATTTTTGGATCAAATGATGGTACAGTCTATTGGTGCTATTGTATAACTAACCAATTATATTATATATACAATTATCTTAGTTTACTTTTTGTCTAGTGACCATTTATTAATGTTTTTACTATTAACGTATGTGGTATACACAGTATTTAAATATGAAATGAACAATAGGATGTTCGCCTTATAAATTGGAGTTGCTTTTTAGAAATATTTCTGTGCATAGGCTCAACGCTGTTTTTAACTCATTTACTATTTTGGTGGGTTTTTATGAATTAATCTTGTGTGTTTATGTATTTAAACACTGTCTTTCTTTTTTCTTATTTATGTATTTATGTATTTTACTCGGAAGAGATTTTTTTTATGTTTTAATTACCGAGTGTGCATGTATTCAATTGACCATTTATATCATTGTCAATGCTTATGTGCGCTGTATTTATTTACTTACTGTTCATTATATTCCAATATGTTATCCTGTGCTACTTTTTTCTGTGTTGCTACAAACCTCTCGTAATAGCAGATGGGTTATGTGGTTAAGTGAATCGAATAACAAGCATGTCCGAGATAACACATAGGAGTATACTCCTCTACAGTTACCGCCCACTCCTGGGAAGTCCAATGAACAATGGGGTTGTGGCGGTATTACGGCCATAAACCCAATCAGATGAGCAAGATGGGCATTGCCTCTGACAAAGCGAGGAGGAGCCCATCTTTTTGTAACGAAGAACACAGGTGATCTAATGGGAGCGATTACAATGGAGCCGACTTATTACAGAGTATCCGCTTTCCTGCTTTTATACACAGTCCTCGGTTGTGAAGATTCACTGATCCTTGTATGTACTAACTTACCCTGAACCACCACTGACTTAAGTTATCTGTCTGCTTGATTCCATGATTGTCTAAGTGGATACCTGCTGCTGTGGAGGGGGAATTAACAGGCTGGTGGATCATCAATCTTACACATATATATGCTGGAACATACCTCAGACATTTGAGGTTATACATTGTGAGTGTGCATTTTTTATTTGTGTTTTATGAATTAAAGTGATACTTTTTATACTGCACTTAGATCGCTTTTGTACTTTTTGGTGCACGGTGTGGCACTCCATTTGTTCTGTCTTTTCAGAAACTCTTCTACACTGTTTCTTGTAGGTGGCTATAATTTTCAGGAAGATTTCTAATGTGTATATTTGATCTCATCAATCTGTTTTCTAGATCTTCTAGATTTTCTTCAAGTTTCTGAATTTGGGTTTGTTGAGCCTTTACAGTAACAGTAGTAGTGGCAATTCTTCAGATATGCCGTCCACTTTTTTCTCAAGTGACGCTGTTCTGTCACTTATGCTATTGATGTCTTGCTTGAGGTCGGCCAGTTCTGCCCTCGTTTCCTCATGAAATATTTGTTTGATTTGTTCCACATTAGTAGATGAATGAATGCTTGAAGGTGAAGAACTAGGAGTGGCTGGTGAAGTGTAATACTTGTCAGTTGGTGATTCTGGCTCAATCAGCTTATTCTTTTGCTGCAATTTATATATATATATATATATATATATATACTCTTTAACAGATTTTGTGTGCCCTTTCATGGTTATGAAGCTATGTGTCAAACATAAACCAACAAGGAAAAGAAGAGAAAATGTGCTTAATCAGCCCATTGTCATTTATAAACCCCTGCTAGGTTGGGGAGTGGATGGTTAAGGTATGTGGGGGTCCGCCTGGTCATCTTATTGTTATGATGTCATTGTAATAGAGATTTCCAAACAATAAAAATCAGCAGATAAAGAAGAGAATAAAGGGGCAATTGATATAGGCCAACAACAAATTCCGTTCATGGTATCCCTTCCTCCCAGCTGACACCAGAATAAGGGGTGAAAAGTAAATGTGTCCCAAGGGGCCTCTATAATTCTGTTAGCTATAATTCTGTTAATTCTTATATGGTTTAAATTCTCAGTGTTGAACTTGCATTTGTAGCTTGTTTTAGCCTTTTATATTAGCCCTTGCTCAACAAAGATTAGGAATGTTTAGTACTTCTCTCCGGGGAGGTTTACCAACTCATGGCGATGTGGGAAATAGGATAGTGGATATGACCCACCTGCTACGTGCAGGTGGGAAATGATAGAGTACAGTGATTAATCTGTGTAGGCCCACGTGGTAATATTAAGCCCAGAGTCTTAGGTTTTTAAAGGTTAACTTATGTGATCCAAATCATGCTTGAAGTTATATTTATCTTCAGCCTGAGGGCTTGAATCAGCCGGCCTTTGGTGCTATGGGTGTCTTCAGAGCGGATCTCCGGCCCCCCAAAGACACTCCAACTGCCGGTAGGATGTAAGGATTGCCTAAAGATTACTGCGATGGGTTGTATGGTTGTAGGCCTATAAGCCTCGTTTCAAATGGCTAAGCTGGTACTACTCTGTGTAGTATTATGGTTGATGCTTGTTCCGGATTAGATCCCCGGCCCTCCAGTCTGTCACTAGGATAAGTGTGGCAAAAGCTACACTACAGAAGCGGATCCCCGACCATCCGGAGTGATTGTGGAGTGGATGAGTGTGATTTTAGGATTATAGCTGCTCGGTCAATTAAGCCTGAATGGCGTTTTCAGAGTTTTAACTAGGCTTGATCCGTCTGCTGAATCATTTTAACAGTTCACTCAGATGATGAAAGACAGCCGTTAAAGTTATTTCTCAGTTAGAGATAATACATTTTATAGTTGAGACCAAATTTATGGCTTAAAAGTAATGTTAATTAATAGTTTTTGGCAAATTAGCTCCGTATATGAGTCTTTTTATGTGAGTTTCTGTAATTGTTTTTGTGTCTTTGAATGTGTGTGTATGTCTCAGTAATGTTTCTGTGAGTCTGTTAGTGAGTTGATATTTCTGTGTGCCTGAGTATTTCTGTGTGTCTGTTAGTGTACTGCTGCAGTCAGTACTCAAAAGCATTCTTGCAAAACCTCTGCCATACTATTCTCCATACATGCACTATACCTACCTAGGTATCTCTTCAACAAATAATATCATGAAAATGAAGTAATTTTCATAACAGCACTAAATTAGAAACTTTTATTAAATTGCATAGTTTTTTTATGAATAATGAAATAAACATTTTAAGTTTCATGTTCCTTTAAACTTCCTGGCAGTCAGAGGGTTTACTATGGTTCCTTTTCTGAGTGGCATTTTATTTATTTTTTCATATTATTCTAGCTCATCTAGAGGGCTAAACTATTCTTTCGAATGGTTTTATATGCAAATATAATATCAGCCTAAGAGACAACTTCCACCCTCTGATTTGGGGGATATATTTATATTCTTTAGCAAGAGAACCTTTGCATTTCAAATTTTCCTAACTTTGCTTTAGGTTTAAATGTAAACATACCCTTGTTTGATCTTGTAAAGCTGCTTACATGTTATCTCTAATCAGTTGGAGAAACATATTCAATTTCTCTCATCCATATGAAAACAACATTTAAACATTTTTGCTGCCTAAAAAAATGTAAAGTAAAGGACATTTAAAGGACTTTACACAGTAAATGTATGCTATACATAATTATGTATTCAAAGCAAACATTAGCCTGAGATGTAGATGTAAAGTAAAGAGATGAATTCTGCAAAATGAAATTAGTTGTTTAAATATTTAATACATTTGTCTAAAGTTTAAGTTTCTATAAAGTAATGGGTGCTGCCATATTGAAACCTAGATTTCCTAGTCTAATCTCTTTCACTAAGCAGAATTAGGGACAGATATAAAGAGTAATTAACAGGACATGAAACCCAACCATTTTCTTTCATGATTCAGATAGAGTATGTGATTTTAAACAACTTTCTAATTTATTTCTATTATCAAATTTTCTTTTTGTATCCCTTGTTGAAAAGCAGGAAAGTAAGCTCAGAAGTGTACACTTGTCTGCAGCACTATATGAAAACAAACAGAAAATGCTCTAGTGGTCTAGCATGATACTAAAAGTTAAAAGCCCTCTGGAAGCAATTAAAAGATGTCAGAAAATATTCTTCCTGCAATGTAAGAAGCAACGGTCATTACAGCCTACACCACCTCTGAGGAGGCGAAGGAAAATCATAGAGAGCTTGTTTGCTCTCTGTGATTGACAGCCCCTTCAGTTATGCGATTAGGCGTGTGAATGAAGGGGCAGGCATTGCACACTGCATTGAGTGTGTAATGATACATACTGGCCAGCGGATCAACAGATCCGCTGCCCGTATGTAGTGAAGGTGGGCAGCTTTGCAAGTTGAGAACCTGTCCGTCCACCTGTTTATATAAGGTGCCTACAGAGAATAATTTAGAGGAATTTGAAAAGACATTCCATGACTTAAAGAGACAGTCTACCATAGAATTGTTATTGTTTTAAAAGATAGATAATCCCTTTATTAGCCATTCCCCAGTTTTGCATAACCAACACAGTTATAATAATACACTTTTTACCTCTGTGATTACCTTTTATCTAGGAACCTTCTTCCAGCCCCTGATCACATGACTGTGACTGTTTATTATCTATTGTCTTGCATTTAGCATTGTTTTGTGCTAAATCTTAAATAACCCCCTGTGCCTGAACACAGTGTTATCTATATGGCCCACGTGTACTTTATGTCTCTTTGTGTTGAAAAGAGATTTAAAAAGCCTGTGATAAGAGGCAGCCCTCAAAGGCTTAGAAATTAGTATATGAGGCCCATTTATCAAGCTCCGTATGTTGCTTGAGGGCCCGTGTTTCTGGCGAGACTTCAGACTCGCCAGAAACAGAAGTTATTAAAGACCGCTGCTCCATAACCCTGTCCGCCTGCTCTAAACGGGCGGACAGGAATCGCCACAATTCAACCCGATCGAGTTTGATCGGATTGATTGACACCTCCCTGCTGGCGGCCCATTGGTGCAATGCTGAATACAGAGAGCGTATCTTTGATAGGCCCTTATGAGTCTGTCTAGGTTTAGTTTCAACTAAGAATACCAAGAGAAAAAAAGCAAATTTGATGATAAAAGTAAATTGGAAAGTTGATTAAAATTACAAGTCCAATCTTAATAATGAAAGTTTCATTTTGACTAGACTGTCCCTTTACAATCTCTTGCTAAGGAATGGAAAACCATCCTCCTTACAGACCAAGAGCAAGGCAACACCTCTAACCTCTACTCAGTTAAACAGTGATTCATCCCCCTGTGACTCTTTGTTTGACCCCTCCCTGAGCACTATCAGAGACACTTTATCACAACTACAGAGAGACTTTATCCAGTGGAACAACGAAAATGTGAGGATACCATAGAGCATCTCACAGAGGAATTATCAAGGCTGAAAGCTGAATACAGTACAGCATAAGCTGAAATTAAAGCTTCTTTAGATAAATTAAAAACATGACACTTAGAGCTAAGGGAAATGAGAGAAGAAAACAAAACTATAAACACTGAATATACAGGAACTAATAAAACACAGTAATATATCAGAAACACCACAAATCTCCAACATCTATAAACATCAGTTCTATAAAAACCAAACAAAGCATGAGGATGAAGAGGAAGACTGCACTGGCAAGTAAAACCACAAAGATACACAATTCAGAAGAGTCACCAGCCAACAGTACAACTGATACCAAACGAGCTGAGAAAGTAGAAAAACCCAGCACAACAGATACATCTTACAGCACAGATATTGCCATACTTTCACATGGGAAATATCTAGATGTCAAGTGGCTATTCCCACAGTAGCCAAAGGGGGTTAGTTATAAACGTGTCTACTTTTCCTGCCTTCGCCGGCCCAATACGCCCGCCTAAGCTCGCCTCACATCGCCGCCGTGGACCTGCAAAAATTGGCCTAAGTTATTAAAAAAGCTGTCAAAAAGCAGCGCACCAAGTACAGGGCGATGAGCAGCAGACTGTGAGAGTTATCACTCATCCGATCTCGCTACTCTTCGGCTTTTTCACAGCTTTCTTGCTAGCCTGTCACTAAGCACCCACACTAACTACAGTGTTCTACCCCCTATACCGGCACCCCCGGAGCCCCCCGCAACTAAATAAAGTTACTAACCCCTAAACTGCCACTCCTAGACCCCACCACAACTCTTATAAATGTATTAACCCCTAAACCACCACTCCTAGACCCCGCCGCAACTCTTATAAATGTATTAACCCCTAAACCGCCTCTCCCGGACACCGCTGCCACCTACATTATACCTAGTAACCCCTATCCTGCCCCCCCTATACCGTCGCCCTCTATAATAAAGTTATTAACCCCTATCCTGCTGATCCAGCACCTCGCCGCAACTAAATAAATAGTTTAACCCCTAAACCGCTGCTCCCTGACCCCGCCGCAACCTATATTAAATGTATTAACCCCTATCCTGCCCCCCCCTACACCGTCGCCACCTATAATAAATTTATTAACCCCTATCCTGCCCCCCACTACACCGCCGCCACTGTAATAAAATTATTAACCCCTAAACCTAAGTCTTACACTAACCCTAACACCCCCTAACTTAAATATTAATTAAATAAATCTAAATAATATTTCTATTATGAACTAAATTAATCCTATTTAAAACTAAATACTTACCTTTAAAATAAACCCTAATATAGCTACAATATAAATAATAATTATATTGTAGCTATCTTAGGATTTATTTTTATTTTACAGGCAAATTTCAATTTATTTTAACTAGGTACAATAGCTATTAAATAGTTATTAACTATTTAATAGCTTACCTAGCTAAAATAAAGAGAAATTAACCTGTAAAATAAAAACTAACCTAAGTTACAATTACACCTAACACTACACTATACTTAAATTAATTATTCCTATTTAAAACTAAATACTTACCTGTAAAATAAACCCTAAGATAGCTACAATATAATTAATAATTACATTGTAGCTATCTTAGGATTTATATTTATTTTACAGGTAACTTTGTATTTATTTTAGCTAGTTAGAATAGTTATTAAATAGTTATTAACTATTTAATAACTACCTAGCTAAAAGAAATACAAAATTACCTGTAAAATAAATCCTAACCTAAGTTACAATTAAACCTAACACTACACTATCATTAAATTAATTAAATAAATTACCTACAAATAACTACAATTAAATACAATTACATAAACTAACTAAAGTACAAAAAATAAAAAAAGCTAAGTTACAAAAAATAAAAAAAAAGTTACAAACATTTTAAAAATATTACAACAATTTTAAGCTACTTACACCTAATCTAAGCCCCCAAATAAAATAACAAACCTCCCCCAAAATAAAAAAATGCCCTACCCTATTCTAAATTAAAAAAGTTCAAAGCTCTTTTACCTTACCAGCCCTTAAAAGGGCATTTTGTGGGGCATGCCCCAAAGAATTCAGCTCTTTTGCCTGTAAAAGAAAAATACAACCCCCCCAACATTAAAACCCACCACCCACATACCCCTAATCTAACCCAAACCCCCATTAAAATAACCTAACACTAATCCCCTGAATATCATCCTACCTTGAGTCATCTTCACTCAGCCGAGCAGCGATGGAACCGAAGAGGAGACCCGGAGCGGCAGAAGTTATCCTCCAAGCGGCGCTGAAGAAATCTTCCATCCGATGAAGTGATCCTCCAAGCGGCGCTGAAGAAGTCTTCCATCCGGGCGATGTCATCTTCCAAGAGGCGCTGAAGAAGTCTTCTATCCGGGCGATGTCATCTTCCAAGCGGGGTCTTCAATATTCATCCCGCCGACGCGGAACATCCTTCTTTACCGACGGACTACCGACGAATGAAGGCTCCTTTAAGGGACGTCATCCAAGATGGCGTCCCTTCAATTCCGATTGGCTGATAGGATTCTATCAGCCAATCGGAATTAAGGTAGGAAAAATCTGATTGGCTGATTGAATCAGCCAATCAGATTCAAGTTCAATCCGATTGGCTGATCCAATCAGCCAATCAGATTGAGCTCGTATTCTATTGGCTGTTCTGATCAGCCAATAGAATGCGAGCTCAATCTGATTGGCTTTATTTTTGTATTGAGGCAAGCTAAATAATGTGCTGTTATTGGATTGCAGGTTATAGGAGGTGGGAATAGCAGGGGAGAGCATTCTGCTCAGGTAGGGTGGGAGCTTCCCAGAAAGGCTCTTAAACACAAGGCAGGAAAGATGGAGGGTGCATCTGGATTCCAGCAACAGCCAGTTTAGTACTTTTAACATGTCACAATGGTGGGTCCTGTAGTTACATTTTAGCACAAAGCGGCAGAACGAGTTATTCAATGTATTAAGTTTATTAAGGTGAGTTTGCGGTGCAGGTGCATATACTACATCCCCATAATCCATGATCGGCATCAACATTTGCTGTACAATCTTTTCCTTTACTGTAGGGCTGAGGCAGGATTTGTTTCTGTACAGGGCACCTAGTTTTGGATAAAATTTAGATGCAAGTTTTTCTATGTGGAGGCCAAAAGATAGATTGGGGTCTAAAAATATACCTAAGTATTTAAAAGAGTGGACTGCGGTCAGGGTGCAATTGGATTTTGTTTTGATGTGAAGATGGGAATTTTGTAATTTGTGTAATTTAGGTCCCATTCCAAAGATCATTGTGACAGTTTATTCAGTGTTTAGGAAGAGTTTGTTTTTTGAGATCCACTTTTCTACCTCTGTGAACTGGTCTTGGAGCACTGCTTCAAGCTGCGGCAGATCGTAATTTTTTGCATAGATTGCCGTGTTATCTGCGTACATGTGTACAGTTGAGGATTTGCAGACATTAGGCAGATCATTTATAAATAATGTGAATAGTAGGGGGCCGAGAATGGAACCTTGGGGAACACCACATGTTACTTGGAGAGGGAGGGAGTAGTTGTCAGAAATGGAGACATATTGTGATCAATCCGATACATATGATCGAAACCAGGTTAACGGATGATCAGCAATACCAGAGTTTTTTAGTTTGAGCAGTAGTATGTCATGGTCTACTGTGTCAAAGGCCTTTGCAAAATCAAGGCGAAAATCTGATAGTTAGATTGTTGGTAATACTCACATAATTGCATATGGACGCATTTTTCTAAGATTTTTGACAATACTAGGAGCAAAGATATAGGGCGATAATTAAAAACCAAGGTTAACACTTAAGAAGATGTCACACTTCTTAAAAGAAAAACTATCAGCTGTGATACCTGTGATGATAGCAGGATGTGATGTCACTAGCTGGTGGGCGGGGCTGAGGTCCGGTGTCTGTGTCGCAGTTAGTTTAGTACAATCAACCTGTCTGGATGTGTATTGCTATGCTCTGTAATAAAATAGAGTTGTACCATCATTGCTGTGTCCTGCATATGTCCTGCATCTCATGACATGGTGTCAGAAGTTCTGGACTACGCTTCTGTTTCTGATGATGACGATGTCAAAGTTTACCCCACCTGAGCCTTTTGACTTTTCTCAGCCTGCAGCTTGGCCCACATGGCGTCAGCGGTTTCAGCGCTTCAGGATTGCATCCAAACTGAACAAGGAGAGTGGTGAAGTACAAGTTAATTCTCTTTTATATTCTATGGGGAAAGATGTAGAGCCAGTGTTCAATGCTTTTACTTTCCAAGAAGGGGACGAAGTTAACTTTGATATAGTTATGGATAAACTCAGTGCCCACTTTGTGCCCAAAAGAAATGTGATTCATGAGAGAGCTTGTTTTCACAAACGTAATCAGCGTGTGGGAGAATCTGTGGAGTCATTTGTGCGCAGCCTGTATGAATTAGCTGAATTCTGTGAGTTTGGTGTTGCTAAAGAAGAGCAAATCAGAGACAGAATAGTTATTGGAATTGCAGATGCTGAAGTCTCCCTGAAGCTGCAGTTAGAGCCTGATTTAACGTTAGACGGGGCTATTAGGATGGCCCGCCAGAGTGAACTGGTGAAAAAGCAAAGTGCTGATCTGAGGTCTGAGAGTATTGTGGATGAAGTGCAACAGTCTAGGAAAATTACTAGTGAAAGGCACAGTGTGAGCGGTAGATCTAAAGTACTGGAAAGGCCTAGAAGTGGATGGGCGCAACATGGCCGATGCACACGGTGCTACCGGGCTCATGATCAGAGTGCTATATGCCCGGCCAGAGATAAAAGATGCAGAAAATGTAACAGAATAGGCCATTTTGAAGTGGTGTGTAGAACTGAATACATTAAGGAGATGCAGGTGGACAGTGACCAGGAGGGTCAGGAAGTGTCTTTTGTGGGGTCTGTTGTGGAACGGACAAGCTCAGAGGAAGATTGGAAAGTTAATTTTACTGTAATGGGAGCCAATGTTGATTTTAAGATTGACACAGGAGCTGATATCACTGTAATGTCTTTTGCTGAATTTATGAAACTGCCTCGACAGCCCCAGCTGGCGAAGGTTACTACAAATGTTCATAGTCCTGGTGGCCGCATTGATTGTGTGGGGAAATTTCTTGCAAGCTGTGAGTACAAACAAAAAAAGTTCACCATGTGGGTGCATGTGATCCGAGGTCAGTGTATTAACAGTTTATTGAGCAGAAAAGCAGCCTGTGACTTGGGCCTCGTGGCCAGAGTGAATGAGATCTCTGAAGATATGTTTGGCGAGTTGGGCCTACTGAGCTGCAAACCTGTCCGTATAGCACTTAAAAGTGACGCAGTCCCGTACAGTATTTCTACTCCTCGTAGAATTCCGTTCCCGCTCATGCCTCAAGTGGAGAAAGAGCTCATGCGCATGAAGTCTATGGGGGTTATTGAAGAGGTTGTTGAGGCAACTGATTGGTGTGCCCCCATTGTTCCAGTTGCAAAGAAAAACGGAAAGGTGCGCATCTGTGTGGACCTGAAAAGGTTGAATGAGGCAGTGAAGAGGGAGAGATTTGTGCTGCCGACACTGGAATATATAGCCCCGAAGTTGGCTGGGGCGAAGTTCTTTTCCACATTAGACGCTTCTAGCGGCTTTTGGCAGATCCCCCTGGATCCAAAGTGCCGCAAACTGACTACCTTTATCACTCCGGTAGGTCGGTTCTGTTTCTGCAGACTTCCCTTTGGGATATCCTCCGCTCCTGAGATCTTTCAGAGGGAAATGAGTTCTCTCCTGAGTGGCCACGTGGGCACAGCAGTCGTCATGGACGACATTCTAGTGTATGGGTCTACAGTGGAGGAGCATGATCAGCGTTTGAGTTGTGTGCTGCAGGCTATCAAAGAGTCTGGGCTGAAGCTGAATAAAGAAAAATGTCATTTTAGGAAAACTGAATTATGCTACTTTGGGCATATCATCAACGGGGATGGCATCAAGCCGGACCCCGAGAAAATTCGGGCTATCGAACAGATGAAAAGCCCTTCGGATGTACATGAGCTGAGACAGATATTGGGCCTTGTAAATTATGTGGGCAAGTTTCTTCCAGATTTATCTACAGTTTTGCACCCTATCACAGAGTTGCTTAAGAAAGATGTTGCCTGGGTCTGGGGACCCTCACAAGAAAAAGCGTTCCTGCATGCTAAGTCCCTGCTGGGGTCTGCCCCAGTGCTGGGGTTCTACGACCCTTCAAAAAAGACTGTGGTTAGTGCTGATGCAAGCAGTTATGGGTTGGGGGCTGCACTCCTGCAACTGAATGACAACAAACTACAGCCCATCGCCTACTGTTCCCGCACACTGACGGCTGCGGAGTCAAAATACGCTCAAATTGAGAAAGAGTGCCTGGCTGCAGTTTGGGCCTGTGAGCGCTTTCAGCGTTATCTAGTGGGTTTGGAGAAATTTAGTCTGGAAACTGACCACAAACCGCTAGTCCCTCTTATCAATTCTTATGACATCGACAAAACACCCTTGAGATGCCAGAGACTTTTAATGAGACTACTCAGGTTCAATGTTCAGGCAGTGCATGTGCCGGGGAAGCAGCTGGTTGTGGCAGATACACTGTCCAGGCTCCCGCTGGCTGCTGCTGAAGAATCCTCCACAGAGTCGGATGTAAAAGTGTATGTTGATTCAGTTCTGGCCTCTAAGTCCATTTCTTCAAGGAAACTGGAAGAGATAAAGAAAGAGACATATTTGGACACAGATCTGCAAGAAGTTATAAGGTACATAAGAGATGGCTGGCCCGAGAGCCGGGCAGCCTGGATGTCTTTAAATGCTTACCAGCCAGAGAGGTCACAGCTCACGGAGCTGGAGGGGTTGGTACTGTTCCAAGACCGTATTGTAATTCCTGTCAGCATGAGGAAGGAGATGTTAAACAGGATTCACGATGGCCACTTAGGCATTACAAAGTGCAGAGAAAGAGCAGCTACAGCGGTGTGGTGGCCTGGGATCAGCTCCGACATTGCAAATCACGTGTCTAAATGTGCCTTTTGCCGGGAACGCCGGCCTACTCAGAGAAGGGAGCCCTTAATGTCTACTCCGCTGCCTGCGGGGCCGTGGCAGAAAATAGCTGCTGATTTGTGCGAACTGCACGGGAAAAAGTTTCTTGTTGTTATCGACTACTATTCCAGGTATTTGGAAATAGCACCCCTGAATGATATCACAAGTCAGGCCGTTATCATTCGCCTGAAGAGCTTGTTCGCCCGCTGGGGCATTCCAATGGAGCTGGTGAGTGATAATGGCATGCAGTTCGCTTCTACAGAGTTCAGTGCTTTCAGCAGGGAATATGATTTTGTACATTCCACGTCAAGTCCACATTATCCGCAGGCCAACGGAATGGCTGAAAGGGCAGTTCGAACAACAAAATTCATCCTAAAGCAATCTGAACCGTACCTAGCCCTCTTGTCATACAGGGCGACGCCCATTCAAGCCACCGGGTTTAGCCCGGCACAGCTGATGCTAGGACGCCAGATTCGCACCACTTTACCCTCAGTGGGTGTCTTCAAGCCGCCTGGCCCTGTTCCTCGGGACGAAGTCCTTAGGAGGGATGAAGAGGCCAAAAAGGGTTATCGTTTCTTCTACGACAGGAGACATTCTGTCAGGCCTTTACAGGAACTGAAAGCGGGCCAAAGTGTCAGAATTAAACTGGATGATGAGAAGAAATGGAAGACGCCTGCTACGGTAGTGGGCCGCTCTCCAGAACCAAGGTCTTACACAGTCCTTACAGAGGGAGGGACGGTTACACGCCGTAACCGAAGACATCTTCAGCCTGTACCTGAGAGTCTGGAACCGGATACCTCAGTACCACCGCCGGTGGGATCTCCTGTTCTAAGAGAGGTGCCTTCCCCTCAGCAAGATCATAGCGGGGATATATCTTTGCCTCCAGCAGACTCTTGTTCACCATCTTCTGTATCAGAGGACAGTTCATGCAAAGTTACATCAAGCGGAAGAGTGGTGAGGCTTCCGGCCCGATACAGGGACTGACTTTAGCTAGAACAGTGACCGGAAGTATGGGCAGAATAATCCCATGGTCACTGTGGACTAGGGTAGTCTACCCCGATGTCCAAGTCAGGATGTAATTTATTTGTTCATGTTTTCTAATCCATCTGTTCTTATAATGTTCTAAAACAAAATGTTGTTGTATACCCTGTTGGTGTACCTTGTTATTTAATATATGCGAATGTATGCTTTGCCTTTGAAAAAGGGGAAGATGTGATGATAGCAGGATGTGATGTCACTAGCTGGTGGGCGGGGCTGAGGTCCGGTGTCTGTGTCGCAGTTAGTTTAGTACAATCAACCTGTCTGGATGTGTATTGCTATGCTCTGTAATAAAATAGAGTTGTACCATCATTGCTGTGTCCTGCATATGTCCTGCATCTCATGACAATACCCAAATTAAAAAGTTAATTGGAAAGCAAATAAAAATCCTCTTTGGAGAAGATGAGAAAACAGCACAATGGTCGGCTGTCTACATTGAAACAATCAACAGAGACAAAATAAATATTCATGTAACTTATCTCCTCTTATTACAGAGACTGCAATATCTCCACTGTCTTGATAGGATCCCTTTTTTCCTAAATAACATGCTTTGGCAAAACGGATTTGTGTTATCTACATATAGAGAGGGAGAGACAGAGAGAAAGAGAAGACATAGAGAGAGAGAGATAAAGAGAGAGAGGAGAAAGAGAGAGAGAGGGAGAGAGAGAGAGGAGAGAGAAGAGAGAGAGAGAGAGAGAGAGAGAGACAGAGAGAGAGAGGAGAAAGAGAGAGAGGGGAGATAGAGAGAGAGAGGAGAAAAAGATAGAGAGAGAGAGAGAGAGAGAGAGAGAGGAGAAAGAGAGAGAGAAGGAGAGAGAGAGAGGAGAGAGAAGAGAGAGAGAGAGACAGAGACAGAGAGAGGAGAAATAGAGTGAGGGGAGATAGAGAGAGAGAGAGAGAGGAGAAAAAGATAGAGAGAGAGATGGTGAGAAGGTGAGAGAGAGATAGAGAGGATAGATAGAGAGTGAGGAAAGATGAGGATAGAGAGAGAGAGTGAGAGAAAGAGAGAGAGAGAGAGAGAGAGAGAGAGAGAGAGAAAGAGAGAGGGAAAGAGAGAGAAATACAGAAAGAGAGAGAGACAGAAAGAGAGGAGAGAGAAAGAAAGAGGGGGAGAGAGATATAGAGAGAGGGAGAGAGAGGGAGAGAGAGAGAGAGAGAGAGAGAGAGAGGGAGAAAGAGAGAGGAGGAGGGAGAAAGAGAGAGGAGAAGGGATATATAGAGAGAGGAGATAGAGACAGAAAGAGAGAGAAAGAGAAAGAAAGAGAGAGAGAGAAAGAGAGAGAGAAAGAGAGTGAGAGAGAAAGAGAGAGGGAAAGAGAGAGAAAGACAGAAAGAGAGAGAGACAGAGAGAGAGGAGAGAGAAAGAAAGAGGGGGAGAGAGAGAGAGAGGGAGAGAGGGAGAAAGAGAGAGAGAGGAGAGAGAGAGAGAAAGAGAGAGAGAAAGAAAGAGATAGAGAGAGAAAGAGAGAGAGAGAGAGAGAAAGAGAGAGAGAGAAAATGAGAGAGAGAAAATGAGGGGGAGAGAGAGAGGGGGCAGATAGAGAGGGAGAGAGAGAGAAACAACAGATATTACCCCCAAACAGCATGGCTTTAATTCTGAAGCTAGTTTACATTAAGATAGCTAAAGCCCTTTCCTCACAAAAAGTGAAAGAAAAAAAAACATTTGGACTGTTTATCAACAATACAGCATCATAGTAAAAATCTCCCCTGTCCACATGGCTCACCGTGCTCAGCCCACACTGTAGGCACCAGGCAAGAAGTTTTCAGGCACAAATATTGCCCACCAGAAAAAATCCTGCTGTTCAACTCTCATCAAGTCAGCAGCACCATTAACTTTAAATCATTCCAAAAATAAAACTATATGCACTAAAAATACAAGAGCTGGAGAAGCAAATGATAATGCGTGAGTTTGGATAGGTATCCTACATCAAAAGTCTATTCACACATGCAGATCACCTGACAGGAGCTTTCTACACGCTGCAACACCGCATAGCTACACAAATAGAATAAATTAAATTTAGCCGTCACAAAAAAAGAAAATAAAAAGACTCCTCTCATTGGCTGAAATGCCCGGTAAGTCCCTTGCCCAAAAACGTACCTCCTTGGCTGCTGCCTCCGCCACCACTACTGCTGCTGCGGTCTTCCTTCCTCACTGCCGTTGGTGCTTTTACTGTGTAAGCGCGCTTCCTGGAAAAGGTGCGCTAACTTTATATACGACCCCCTGTAATGCTCTGTCATTTTTACATGGGCCTGCCATGCTCTTTACAGGCCCAAAGCAACAGTGAGTGATGTTTGTAGAGTTATGGCCATAGGTTCTCCATCACTGGTATAAAGACTGCCAATGCTGCAAATTAGATAGCTGGTTTAACCCTTTGACTACTAAGCCATTTCCCACCTGGGTGCTAAGCTGGTTTAGATCTTTTTCTTTTTTTTTTAAACTTTTTTAAATATATTTATTTTTTAAACTTTATTTTATTTTCCCGATCCCCAAGACTTATACCGTTGCAAAGGTTAGGCGATTACATCTAAGCAGCATGCCCCCATCTCCCTATATTGTCCATTGTTAATTTTAAATAAAGTTGTGTGGTGACATCATCACGTCATTGCGCGTGATGTAATTGTGCAAAACGTGAAGCCCCGGCGATGCCTCTCACTATTCAGGGCAGATCGCCAGGGTGGGAGTAGGTGGGAGCCCCCAGATTGCCCTCAAGGTGGGTGAGTGCTAGCGACGGCTGTGAGCCGTCGTTAGCACCTGAGAAAATTTGCGACGGAAAACATAGGCTACAGGTTTAGCTTTTTGGTCTCTCTGGGGATTTTGGGTTTAAAGCACAATTTTTACATAAAACAGTAAGTGTTCGAGGCCTCTTTTTTAATAAAAAATGGGAATTCCTTTTAAAATGTTTAACCAAGGAAATACAAGAATTTGTTATTACCTGTAGCAGAGGAGAGTGGAGCTAATTATAAATTAGGTACAGAGTAGAAAACGTATATGTGCTAGATTTAGGGAAGGTAAAAGGGCAGGGGGTTAGGTTTACTGATTATCTGAGTAAATTTGGCCGTTATAGAGTTATTTATATTTTTTTCCTTTCTAGAAAGATTAGAGTAATGGAGATGAGAAGAGAGTAACAGGGAGAATAGATCATTTAAAAAAAAAAAAAAAAAAAATCTAATCAGGGTATGAATTTAAAAATATTTGGTAAAATAATTTTTCTGCAGAAGAGATTGTTTTCGTTTCTTTTTGTATCCCTTTTGCTCAATAAGGGTATACATTTATCAAGTAAATATTTCTTTTTACAGAGATGTTTTGCACTGTTTTTTTAATATGGGCATGGGTTTCACTACATAAGTCAGTTTTTCTCAGTAAGGATGTTTGAAGTAAATATTTTTCACAGAAAGAGAAATCCTGAGTGAAAGAACTTGAAGAAAGGGTTTTGTGACCCCCAACCTGAGGACAAGTGGACCGGTCATCTTTGGGCTGTTGGATTGGGCTACATGATTGGTGGATAAAGGAGAATAGAGGAAGTGAGCTTCATTAAAGGACCAGAAAGTGTGAGGAAAAACATTTGCCCTTCCTTCCTGCCTTTGTGCTAGACTCTGAGTGGTGAGCTAACTGTTGCGTTAAGGGGTATATCACGGCTCTTTGCGCTCGTTGGAAGTAGTGTGCGTATTACCAGTTTAAAGAAATCTTATTCGCTTGTTTTACTATATATTTACTGTAAATATTTAACATTTACAATGTTCATAACGGAATATGTTCTTTTAAATAGATATTCCTATATATATCTGTTTATTTATATACCTATATAAAATCATATATATATATATATATATATATACATATATATAGGTATTGATATATATTTTTACATTTTACCAAAAAATATCATATATATGTGTGTGAAGAACATTGGAAACATCGGGTTAGCGCACTTGGTTAAAGGCAATTGGGTTTGCTCGTGAGTAAGAATGTTAGGTTTTTTTTCCAGTTTTCGTGCTCCATTGTAGTTTATGGAAGAATACATTAACATGATCATGATATTTGAAGTTAGACTTTTTGGCACACGTCAGGTTAGCACTTGTGTAAAAAATGTTTACTCTTCACTCGTAATCTAGTCCTTTATGTGTGGCTTAGTTTGTATGGCGCAGCTTGTGGGGTACCTGCCTATGTAAAGTTAGCTGGTAGTTACCTTGCCGGACAGAAAATGGATCAGGTGAAGCATAAGCAGAAAGCTGGAACTAATGAACAGGTAAAATAAAGTAGTTGGGATATATGCCAAAGTGCAGGGGAAGTAATATAAAAAACAGACAACAAGTCAAACAGGTAAACAGACTATAAAACAGTTCTACTCATACTTCATTAAAGATTAACCAAGCACAGAATGAAATGATCTGCACTCGCCGGACTCGCCATTTATTGGTGACCTTCTCTTCTTAGTGAAGACACCTTTGGGTTTAGGGTATGAGTGAAAGTCAGAACAGGGTTTTGTATCGTGCCCCATAGAAGTATGTGGGGAGAGGGAGTTAGCACAGACTCGCTATCTGACCTAGGAGCAATATTGATTTAATTCAACTTGTCATCTAGGCCTTTATGTGGAATGGAATTTTGAGTTTAATGTCCTTTTAAAGGGAGACATTACCAAAATGCTAAATCCTTTGAAAGTGATGTAGCAAAGCTGTAAAAAACTGATTAGAAAATATCACATTAATATGTAAAAAAAAATTTAATGGACAGTCTAGACCAATGGCTTTCAAACCTGTCCTCATGCCTCCCTAACAAAGCAGATTTTGAGGATATCTGAACTGGAGGTGAAATAATTGGCTGATTAGTAAACATGGTTATTTTACCTGTTCTCATCCAGGGTAATCCTGAAAATCTGGCCTGTTAGGGAGGCCTGAGGACAGGTTTGAAAAACAGTGGTCTAGACTCAATACTTAGGGGCCAAATTACCAAAGTGTGAGCGGATATGATAAAATAAACTGCATGTGCAATGCCGCCCCTTGCAGATTCGTGGCCAATCGGCTGCTAGCAGGGGGTGTCAATCAGCCCAATCGTATAGGATCGGGCGGATTGATATCTGCAGCCTCAAAGCAGGCGCACAAGTTATGGAGCAGCGGTCTTTAGAATGCTGCTTCATAACTGCTTTTTCCGGGGAGATTGAAGGCTCTTGTGGAAACAGGGGCATCAAGCTCCATTCGGAACTTGATAATTCGTCCCCACATTCTTTATTACTTATTGTTACATACCAGACAAACATCTTGCAACGGGTTCCACATCTGTAAGCTGTAAGAAGTACATGAAACTTTGAAATAATCATCTTTTGTTAGCAGCCGAAAACAGCCACTTGGCTCCGCCCACAGCTTTCTTCTTGTCCAGCTAGTTATTTTCTTGTATGACACTTTAGCAGTGCACATTTAATATTTTTCCGTTTCAAATTGCATATTCACAAATAAGCGTGTGTGAGTAGGAAAACTTATTCACGAGTTGTTCGCGATGGGAAAAACTTGGTGGCCATTTTCGGCATCTAACTAACAATGAATATTTAAATATTTAATGTACTTCTTACATGTATAGATATAGGACCACTTGCAGGATGCTTATTTAGTATCTAACAATAAATAATCAAAATTATTATTAGCAGTTATTTGTAGAGCGCCAACAGATTCTGCAGCGCTTAAATGGATCTAGTCCCTTTAAGATATTTTATAGACATGTGCAGGGGCGAAACATTAGTTTTGGCCTAATCTTTCGGACTGAATATTCAGAAAATGTTGTTTTCTGAATATTGGGCTGCTATTCCGTATTTGATTCAGTTTAAACAAAATGAATACTGAAAGTTTGTTTAACATCTACATTTGTTTTCATTAAATTTTCCTTAGCTACAGTTTACCTGTAATTAATAAAAAGATATACAGCACCTACACATGTGTTATCACAGACTCCCAAAAAGTTCCCTAAAAAACTTAAAACAAATAGCAAAATAGCAATAGTTCAAGATGACGGAGCACCAGAAGAGGCTAAAGTGCAATAATCAGTACATATATTTAAAAAGTTAACATTTATTATCTACAATACAAAGCAATAGGGTACCCTATCAAAACAATTACTAAAACTAATTAGATACATATGATGAAAATCCTAAAATAAAAGAGTAACCCAGTCTTCTATGCCCTGTAAAAGAAGATGGCAATTACTCCAATATTCCAAACATCTGTGAAACGTGTCCTTGGTATGGTATCCTATATCAATGTGCCAAAAAGTGTATGTCCCAATAAAAAACATAATTTATGAAAGAACTTACCTGATAAATTCATTTCTTTCATATTAGCAAGAGTCCATGAGCTAGTGACGTATGGGATATACATTCCTACCAGGAGGGGCAAAGTTTCCCAAACCTCAAAATGCCTATAAATACACCCCTCACCACACCCACAAATCAGTTTAACGAATAGCCAAGAAGTGGGGTGATAAGAAAAAAGTGCAAAAGCATAAAAAACAAGGAATTGGAATAATTGTGCTTTATACAAAAAAATCATAACCACCACAAAAAGGGTGGGCCTCATGGACTCTTGCTAATATGAAAGAAATGAATTTATCAGGTAAGTTCTTACATAAATTATGTTTTCTTTCATGTAATTAGCAAGAGTCCATGAGCTAGTGACGTATGGGATAATGACTACCCAAGATGTGGATCTTCCACGCAAGAGTCACTAGAGAGGGAGGGATAAAATAAAGACAGCCAATTCCGCTGAAAAATAATCCACACCCAAAATAAAGTTTAAATCTTATAATGAAGAAAACTGAAATTATAAGCAGAAGAATCAAACTGAAACAGCTGCCTGAAGTATTTTTCTACCAAAAACTGCTTCAGAAGAATACACATCAAAATGGTAGAATTTAGTAAAAGTATGCAAAGTTGCTGCTTTGCAAATCTGATCAATCGAAGCTTCATTCCTAAACGCCCAGGAAGTAGAAACTGACCTAGTAGAATGAGCTGTAATCCTTTGAGGCGGAGATTTACCCGACTCGACATAAGCATGATGAATTAAAGATTTCAACCAAGATGCCAAAGAAATGGCAGAGGCCTTCTGACCTTTCCTAGAACCGGAAAAGATAACAAATAGACTAGAAGTCTTTCGGAAATTCTTAGTAGCTTCAACATAATATTTCAAAGCTCTAACTACATCCAAAGAATGCAATGATCTCTCCTTAGAATTCTTAGGATTAGGACATAATGAAGGAACCACAATTTCTCTACTAATGTTGTTAGAATTCACAACCTTAGGTAAAAATTTAAAAGAAGTTCGCAACACCGCCTTATCCTGATGGAAAATCAGAAAAGGAGATTCACAAGAAAGAGCAGATAATTCAGAAACTCTTCTAGCAGAAGAGATGGCCAAAAGAAAACAAAACTTTCCAAGAAAGTAATTTAATGTCCAGTGAATGCATAGGTTCAAACGGAAGAGCTTGAAGAGCCCCCAGAACCAAATTCAAACTCCAAGGAGGAGAAATTGACTTAATAACAGGTTTTATACGAACCAAAGCTTGTACAAAACAATGAATATCAGGAAGAATAGCAATCCTTCTGTGAAAAAGAACAGAAAGAGCAGAGATTTGTCCTTTCAAGGAACTTGCAGACAAACCTTTATCCAAACCATCCTGAAGAAACTGAAAAAATTCTCGGAATTCTAAAAGAATGCCAGGAAAAATGATGAGAAAGACACCAAGAAATGTAAGTCTTCCAGACTCGATAATATATCTTCCTAGATACAGATCTACGAGCCTGTAACATAGTATTAGTCACAGAGTCAGAGAAACCTCTTTGACTAAGAATCAAGCGTTCAATCTCCATACCTTTAAATTTAAGGATTTGAGATCCTGATGGTAAAAAAGGACCTTGTGACAGAAGGTCTGGTCTTAACGGAAGAGTCCACGGTTGGCAAGAAGCCATGCGGACAAGATCCGTATACCAAAACCTGTGAGACCATGCTGGAGCCACCAGCAGAAAAAACGAGCATTCCTTCAGAATCTTGGAGATTACTCTTGGAAGAAGAACTAGAGGCGGAAAGATATAGGCAGGATGATACTTCCAAGGAAGTGACAATGCATCCACTGCTTCCGCCTGAGGATCCCTGGATCTGGACAGATACCTGGGAAGTTACTTGTTTAGATGAGAAGCCATCAGATCTATTTCTGGAAGTCCCCACATTTGAACAATCTGAAGAAACACCTCTGGGTGAAGAGACCACTTGCCCGGATGTAACGTTTGGCAACTGAGATAATCCGCTTTCCAATTGTCAATACCTGGGATATGAACCGCAGAGATTAGACAGGAGCTGGATTCCGCCCATACCAGTATACGAGATACTTCTTTCATAGCCAGAGGACTGTGAGTCCCTCCTTGATGATTGATATATGCCACAGTTGTGACATTGTCTGTCTGAAAACAAATGAACGATTCTCTCTTTAGAAGAGGCCATGACTGAAGAGCTTCTGAAAATTGCACGGAGTTCCAAAATATTGATTGGTAATTTCACCTCCTGAGATTTCCCAAACCCCTTGTGCTGTCAGAAACCCCCATACAGCTCCCCAACCTGTCAGACTTGCATCTGTTGAGATCACAGTCCAGGTTGGAAGAAAAAAAGAAGCCCCCTGAACTAAACGATGGTGGTCTGTACCACGTCAGAGGGTGTCGAACAATCAGTTTTAAAGATATTAAATGAGATATCTTTGTATAATCCCGGCACCACTGGTTCAGCATACAGAGCTGAAGAGGTCGCATGTGAAAATGAGCAAAGGGGAACACGTCCAATGCAGCAGTCATAAGAACCTAGAATTTCCATGCATAAGGCTACCGAAGGGAATGATTGAGACTGAAGGTTTCGATAAGCTGAAACCAATTTCAGACGTCTCCTGTCCAACAGAGACAGAGTCATAGACACTGAATCTATCCGGAAATCTAAAAAAGGTTACTCTTGTCTGAGGAATCAACAAACTTTTTGGTTAATTGATCCTCCAACCATGTTCTTGAAGAAACAACACTCAGAAAAAGCTGAAAAGGATCTTTCCATTGAAAATGAGCAAAGGGAATTGAATCCAATGCTGTTAAAACTTCTATGCATATATAGCAACTGAAGGAAATAATAGAGACTAAAGGTACCGACAGACGGAACCCAATACAAATTGTCCCTTGTCTGATAGAGACAAAGATAGTGACATAAACCATCTGGAAACCTAAAAAAAGGTGACCCTTGCGTGAGGAATCAAGAGCTTTTGAAAAAAGATCCTCTAACTATGTCCTGAAGAGCAAGTGAAACATATGAGAATCCGCATCCTCAGGAAATAATCTGAATGAAAACAGAAAAATGAAGAATACGCATTTATTGTATCTAAAGAAAACAAATAATGCTATCAATGACCACAAAAAGGCAAAATAGTTTGAATAAAACTCCAAAACCCAGTTCCTAGAAAAGGAACTGGAATAAAAACCCCAGAAGATTCCAGGTCTTAGCAGCGCTTGAACCCCATGGGTACCCAGCCATGCCTCAACAGTATCCAAAATATATAGGACAGAAACACACTGAAAGAAAGTGTTAGCCTTACTGGAATAAAATCAAAGAAATTTGGACAAAATAGAACCAAATAAATTTCAAAGAAGTCTTAACCTGCCCCTTACCAGCCAAGCTGGAATACGGCACGTGCATCGCAACATTAGGGAGCTAATTTCGAACCCCAATTAAAAACATGTTACTTGGGAAAGAACTCAGGATTCGTTCCTTAATAAGAACAACCAAACTAGTATAAGCTTAAAGTTTTAGTCTTAGAACTCAATCTTGAAGCCCATAGTAACAGTTAAGAATTGAATCCAATTATAATTGATTATATTAGAACAAAAGAAATATGGATTTTTTTTTTTTTTAAATCACAGAATTCTTCTAGCTAAAATAGCTAAAGACATAGATTAACCCTCATTTGCGAATATATTCAATAAAATGAAGACATAAATGAAATCATTAGCATGATAGTCCAGTTTAAAGGACCAGTCAAAACAGAGGACTTGCAAAATGCAAAACAACAAGACAAATGCAACGGCACCTAGGGCTCCATGTACTAAGCCGTCAATTCATCCGTCATTGTAGACGCGGATAAACTCGCCGTTACTCGCCGCGGGCGAAATGGTGTCCGCTGTCGCTATGTACTAATATTCCCCCAATAAATAGACAAGTCTAGCCCGCCGCGAGCAGTTGCGGATTGTTGATAAATTTGACGCCTCGCTCGCGGCGACTAAGCTGATGTACTTAACTTTCAGTTGAATTGTCTGGCCAATTATTAACACGTGACATGCAAGGTGTCACGAACATCATAGTAGTCGCGGGAATAGAATTTTGCTCCTATAAAAGTTAAACTTATCTAAACAACTTTATTATTGTTCAAAATTTTTTGAAGAGTGATAACAGAGCGTTATTTTTGTAATATTTATTTACAATTTGGATATGGCTTCATCTGGATCTGATAATATATAAATATTAATATAAAAATAATTATAAAGATTGACAACTATACAATACAAATTACTCTTTAATTACAGTCGACAAATTGGGCGCAATTTATGTACATGGAAATGAGAGACAAATTAGACGCCAGTTATGCTGTAAGTACAATGCTGATATTACTGCCTTTTATATATGTCTAGACTGGCGTCTAGATTGACTTTCCTATTGTTTTGTACCTTGCCCGCCACCTAAAAGGTGGCGAGGCAAAAATAACGAGGTGGGAGCGGAAATTGTAGCGAGCGGACAAATAGATTTTTTAGTACATTCGTTTTTGGCGAGTTGGTGGTCAAATGTGTCTAATTACAGTGAAAAATGGAGCGGTAGCGAGGTTTGGCGGATAAGTACGCTCGCAATTTTAAAGATGCGAGTTTTAACATAATTGACTGCTTTGTACATATCAGTTTGCGAATTTTGACGCGAGATTTGTTGCGGGTAGCTCGCTGACTGCTTAGTACATGGAGCCCCTAGTCTAGTAAATGTTGTCCCTTAACAATGCTAAAATAAATCATGATCTGATACTTGATCTTAAAGTAAACAGAAAAAATGAAGCAATTGCAATATCACAGGACCAAGAAAAGTACCTGAAACTAAATAATTTTCCAAAAATAAGATACAACTATACAGGGAGTGCAGAATTATTAGGCAAATGAGTATTTTGACCACATCATCCTCTTTATGCATGTTGTCTTACTCCAAGCTGTATAGGCTCGAAAGCCTACTACCAATTAAGCATATTAGGTCATGTGCATCTCTGTAATGAGAAGGGGTGTGGTCTAATGACATCAACACCCTATATCAGGTGTGCATAATTATTAGGCAACTTCCTTTCCTTTGGCAAAATGGGTCAAAAGAAGGACTTGACAGGCTCAGAAAAGTCAAAAATAGTGAGATATCTTGCAGAGGGATGCAGCACTCTTAAAATTGCAAAGCTTCTGAAGCGTGATCATCGAACAATCAAGCGTTTCATTCAAAATAGTCAACAGGGTCGCAAGAAGCGTGTGGAAAAACCAAGGCGCAAAATAACTGCCAATGAACTGAGAAAAGTCAAGCGTGCAGCTGCCAAGATGCCACTTGCCACCAGTTTGGCCATATTTCAGAGCTGCAACATCACTGGAGTGCCCAAAAGCACAAGGTGTGCAATACTCAGAGACATGGCCAAGGTAAGAAAGGCTGAAAGATGACCACCACTGAACAAGACATACAAGCTGAAACGTCAAGACTGGGCCAAGAAATATCTCAAGACTGATTTTTCTAAGGTTTTATGGACTGATGAAATGAGAGTGAGTCTTGATGGGCCAGATGGATGGGCCCGTGGCTGGATTGGTAAAGGGCAGAGAGCTCCAGTCCGACTCAGATGCCAGCAAGGTGGAGGTGGAGTACTGGTTTGGGCTGGTATCATCAAAGATGAGCTTGTGGGGCCTTTTCGGGTTGAGGATGGAGTCAAGCTCAACTCCCAGTCCTACTGCCAGTTTCTGGAAGACACCTTCTTCAAGCAGTGGTACAGGAAGAAGTCTGCATCCTTCAAGAAAAACATGATTTTCATGCAGGACAATGCTCCATCACACGCGTCCAAGTACTCCACAGCGTGGCTGGCAAGAAAGGGTATAAAAGAAGAAAATCTAATGACATGGCCTCCTTGTTCACCTGATCTGAACCCCATTGAGAACCTGTGGTCCATCATCAAATGTGAGATTTACAAGGAGGGAAAACAGTACACCTCTCTGAACAGTGTCTGGGAGGCTGTGGTTGCTGCTGCACGCAATGTTGATGGTGAACAGATCAAAACACTGACAGAATCCATGGATGGCAGGCTTTTAAGTGTCCTTGCAAAGAAAGGTGGCTATATTGGTCACTGATTTGTTTTTGTTTCGTTTTTGAATGTCAGAAATCTATATTTGTGAATGTTGAGATGTTATATTGGTTTCACTGGTAAAAATAAATAATTGAAATGGGTATATATTTGTTTTTTGTTAAGTTGCTTAATAATTATGCACAGTAATAGTCACCTGCACACACAGATATCCCCCTAAAATAGCTAAAACTAAAAACAAACTATAAACTACTTCCAAAAATATTCAGCTTTGATATTAATTAGTTTTTTGGGTTCATTGAGAACATGGTTGTTGTTCAATAATAAAATTAATCCTCAAAAATACAACTTGCCTAATAATTCTGCACTCCCTGTATAAAGGAAAATAAATACTATTTTGCTATAAAAACAATAGCATAATTAGTAGGAGTAGAGATAGCTCCAATAAATTGGAGAACCCTCCAAATTGAATTTAACTGCTGACAAAGAATATAGTTTAAAAATAAAAGAAAATTCTCAGCCTATTCCATTCCCTAGTATGGGGAATTGGAAAGAAAACCTCTGAAATCACAGAAGAAATAAAAAGGCAGAAATAGTGTCAGCTAGTCTTAAAGAACTAGTTACCTTAATATCCAAAATAATCAACACCTCTTCAACAAAGAACAAATGTACTTTAATAATAAAAAAATTATATAAAAAAGTCAATATCTGATGAAGAGAATTTCTGAAAGAGAAAAAAACATCATCAGAGAAGGATAAATCAGTATGTTGTTGGTCATTTGAAACTTCAATAATTAAAAAAGAAGTGAAAAAGACCTAAAAATCGTATTAGAAGGCACGAAGTCAGACATAGCCTTAATCAGAAAAAATATTTCTTATAAATCTTCTAAACATTTCTTGCACTTAAGAATGGAAATGTATAAAGCATAAATACTAATGGAATCTGCATGTAAAAGTATATCATAATAACTTATTACAAACCATAGCTAAAGATAAACATTTATAACATTTAAAATAAATGAACTTAGCTTTGGTAGAACTGAAACTCAGTTAAGCATTTTTCCAGAAGTGGCTTCTGACTCAGGGACAAACGGAGACATCTTGCAATATGTAATAGAAAAAACAACATATAAAACAAAATTGATCAAATTCCTTAAATGACAGTTTCAGGAATGGGAAAAAATGCCAGTGAACAAGCTTCTAGCAACCAGAAGCAATAAATAATGAGACTTAAATAATGTGGAGACAATAGTGACGCCCATATTTTTTAGCGCCAAAAAAGACGCCCACATTATTTGGCGCCTAAATGCTTTTGGCGCCAAAAATGACGCCACATACGGAACGCCGACACTTTTGGCGCAAAAAAACGTCAAAAAAATGACGCAACTTCCGGCGACACGTATTACGCCGGAAACAGAAAAAAAAATGTGCGCCAAAAAAGTCAGCGCCAAGAATGACGCAATAAAATGAAGCATTTTCAGCCCCCGCGAGCCTAATAGCCCACAGGGAAAAAGTCAAATTTTAAGGTAAGAAAAAAATTGATTAATTCATATGCATTATCCCAAATATGAAACTGACTGTCTGAAATAAGGAATGTTGAACATCCTGAGTCAAGGCAAATAAATGTTTGAACACATATATTTAGAACTTTATATAAAAGTGCCCAACCATAGCTTAGAGTGTCACAAAAATAAGACTTACTTACCCCAGGACACTCATCTACAAGTAGTAGAAAGCTAAACCAGTACTGAAACGAGAATCAGTAGAGGTAATGGTATATATAAGAGTATATCGTCGATCTGAAAAGGGAGGTAAGAGATGAATCTCTACGACCGATAACAGAGAACCTATGAAATAGACCCCGTAGAAGGAGATCATTGAATTCAAATAGGCAATACTCTCCTCACATCCCTCTGACATTCACTGCACGCTGAGAGGAAAACCGGGCTCCAACCTACTGCGGAGCGCATATCAACGTAGAATCTAGCACAAACTTACTTCACCACCTCCATAGGAGGCAAAGTTTGTAAAACTGATTTGTGGGTGTGGTGAGGGGTGTATTTATAGGCATTTTGAGGTTTGGGAAACTTTGCCCCTCCTGGTAGGAATGTATATCCCATACGTCACTAGCTCATGGACTCTTGCTAATTACATGAAAGAAATAAATAAAATGAAAAAATGAAAAAATAAAAATAAAAAAATTGTGTTAATTCGATATCCAAAAAAGGAATAGGATAAAACCTGTGAAAAGAATAATAATATAGTGCAATAATGCAAAAACCTAGTGGCCCTACTGTGAAAACAGAATTTATGTTTACCTGATAAATTACTTTCTCCAACGGTGTGTCCGGTCCACGGCGTCATCCTTACTTGTGGGATATTCTCTTCCCCAACAGGAAATGGCAAAGAGCCCAGCAAAGCTGGTCACATGATCCCTCCTAGGCTCCGCCTACCCCAGTCATTCGACCGACGTTAAGGAGGAATATTTGCATAGGAGAAACCATATGGTACCGTGGTGACTGTAGTTAAAGAAAATAAATTATCAGACCTGATTAAAAAAACCAGGGCGGGCCGTGGACCGGACACACCGTTGGAGAAAGTAATTTATCAGGTAAACATAAATTCTGTTTTCTCCAACATAGGTGTGTCCGGTCCACGGCGTCATCCTTACTTGTGGGAACCAATACCAAAGCTTTAGGACACGGATGAAGGGAGGGAGCAAATCAGGTCACCTAAATGGAAGGCACCACGGCTTGCAAAACCTTTCTCCCAAAAATAGCCTCAGAAGAAGCAAAAGTATCAAACTTGTAAAATTTGGTAAAAGTGTGCAGTGAAGACCAAGTCGCTGCCCTACATATCTGATCAACAGAAGCCTCGTTCTTGAAGGCCCATGTGGAAGCCACAGCCCTAGTGGAATGAGCTGTGATTCTTTCGGGAGGCTGCCGTCCGGCAGTCTCGTAAGCCAATCTGATGATGCTTTTAATCCAAAAAGAGAGAGAGGTAGAAGTTGCTTTTTGACCTCTCCTTTTACCGGAATAAACAACAAACAAGGAAGATGTTTGTCTAAAATCCTTTGTAGCATCTAAATAGAATTTTAGAGCGCGAACAACATCCAAATTGTGCAACAAACGTTCCTTCTTTGAAACTGGTTTCGGACACAGAGAAGGTACGATAATCTCCTGGTTAATGTTTTTGTTAGAAACAACTTTTGGAAGAAAACCAGGTTTAGTACGTAAAACCACCTTATCTGCATGGAACACCAGATAAGGAGGAGAACACTGCAGAGCAGATAATTCTGAAACTCTTCTAGCAGAAGAAATTGCAACTAAAAACAAAACTTTCCAAGATAATAACTTAATATCAACGGAATGCAAGGGTTCAAACGGAACCCCCTGAAGAACTGAAAGAACTAAATTGAGACTCCAAGGAGGAGTCAAAGGTTTGTAAACAGGCTTAATTCTAACCAGAGCCTGAACAAAGGCTTGAACATCTGGCACAGCGGCCAGCTTTTTGTGAAGTAACACAGACAAGGCAGAAATCTGTCCCTTCAGGGAACTTGCAGATAATCCTTTTTCCAATCCTTCTTGAAGGAAGGATAGAATCCTAGGAATCTTAACCTTGTCCCAAGGGAATCCTTTAGATTCACACCAACAGATATATTTTTTCCAAATTTTGTGGTAAATCTTTCTAGTTACAGGCTTTCTGGCCTGAACAAGAGTATCGATAACAGAATCTGAGAACCCTCGCTTCGATAAGATCAAGCGTTCAATCTCCAAGCAGTCAGCTGGAGTGAAACCAGATTCGGATGTTCGAACGGACCCTGAACAAGAAGGTCTCGTCTCAAAGGTAGCTTCCAAGGTGGAGCCGATGACATATTCACCAGATCTGCATACCAAGTCCTGCGTGGCCACGCAGGAGCTATCAAGATCACCGACGCCCTCTCCTGATTGATCCTGGCTACCAGCCTGGGGATGAGAGGAAACGGCGGGAACACATAAGCTAGTTTGAAGGTCCAAGGTGCTACTAGTGCATCCACTAGAGCCGCCTTGGGATCCCTGGATCTGGACCCGTAGCAAGGAACTTTGAAGTTCTGACGAGAGTCCATCAGATCCATGTCTGGAATGCCCCACAGCTGAGTGACTTGGGCAAAGATTTCCGGATGGAGTTCCCACTCCCCCGGATGCAATGTCTGACGACTCAGAAAATCCGCTTCCCAATTTTCCACTCCTGGGATGTGGATAGCAGACAGGTGGCAGGAGTGAGACTCCGCCCATAGAATGATTTTGGTCACTTCTTCCATCGCCAGGGAACTCCTTGTTCCCCCCTGATGGTTGATGTACGCAACAGTTGTCATGTTGTCTGATTGAAACCGTATGAACTTGGCCCTCGCTAGCTGAGGCCAAGCCTTGAGAGCATTGAATATCGCTCTCAGTTCCAGAATATTTATCGGTAGAAGAGATTCTTCCCGAGACCAAAGACCCTGAGCTTTCAGGGATCCCCAGACCGCGCCCCAGCCCATCAGACTGGCGTCGGTCGTGACAATGACCCACTCTGGTCTGCGGAATGTCATCCCTAGTGACAGGTTGTCCAGGGACAGCCACCAACGGAGTGAGTCTCTGGTCCTCTGATTTACTTGTATCTTCGGAGACAAGTCTGTATAGTCCCCATTCCACTGACTGAGCATGCCCAGTTGTAATGGTCTTAGATGAATGCGTGCAAAAGGAACTATGTCCATTGCCGCTACCATCAACCCGATCACTTCCATGCACTGAGCTATGGAAGGAAGAGGAACGGAATGAAGTATCCGACAAGAGTCTAGAAGTTTCGTTTTTCTGGCCTCTGTCAGAAAAATCCTCATTTCTAAGGAGTCTATTATTGTTCCCAAGAAGGGAACCCTTGTTGACGGAGATAGAGAACTCTTTTCCACGTTCACTTTCCATCCGTGAGATCTGAGAAAGGCCAGGACAATGTCCGTGTGAGCCTTTGCTTGAGGAAGGGACGACGCTTGAATCAGAATGTCGTCCAAGTAAGGTACTACAGCAATGCCCCTTGGTCTTAGCACAGCTAGAAGGGACCCTAGTACCTTTGTGAAAATCCTTGGAGCAGTGGCTAATCCGAAAGGAAGCGCCACGAACTGGTAATGTTTGTCCAGGAATGCGAACCTCAGGAACCGATGATGTTCCTTGTGGATAGGAATATGTAGATACGCATCCTTTAAATCCACCGTGGTCATGAATTGACCTTCCTGGATGGAAGGAAGAATAGTTCGAATGGTTTCCATCTTGAACGATGGAACCTTGAGAAACTTGTTTAAGATCTTGAGATCTAAGATTGGTCTGAATGTTCCCTCTTTTTTGGGAACTATAAACAGATTGGAGTAGAACCCATCCCTTGTTCTCTTAATGGAACGGGATGAATCACTCCCATTTTTAACAGGTCTTCTACACAATGTAAGAATGCCTGTCTTTTTATGTGGTCTGAAGACAACTGAGACCTGTGGAACCTCCCCCTTGGGGGAAGTCCCTTGAATTCCAGAAGATAACCTTGGGAGACTATTTCTAGCGCCCAAGGATCCAGAACATCTCTTGCCCAAGCCTGAGCGAAGAGAGAGAGTCTGCCCCCCACCAGATCCGGTCCCGGATCGGGGGCCAACATTTCATGCTGTCTTGGTAGCAGTGGCAGGTTTCTTGGCCTGCTTTCCCTTGTTCCAGCCTTGCATTGGTCTCCAAGCTGGCTTGGCTTGAGAAGTATTACCCTCTTGCTTAGAGGACGTAGCACTTTGGGCTGGTCCGTTTCTACGAAAGGGACGAAAATTAGGTTTATTTTTTGCCTTGAAAGGCCGATCCTGAGGAAGGGCGTGGCCCTTACCCCCAGTGATATCCGAGATAATCTCTTTCAAGTCAGGGCCAAACAGCGTTTTCCCCTTGAAAGGAATGTTAAGTAGCTTGTTCTTGGAAGACGCATCAGCCGACCAAGATTTCAACCAAAGCGCTCTGCGCGCCACAATAGCAAACCCAGAATTCTTAGCCGCTAACCTAGCCAATTGCAAAGTGGCGTCTAGGGTGAAAGAATTAGCCAATTTGAGAGCATTGATTCTGTCCTTAATCTCCTCATAAGGAGGAGAATCACTGTCGACCGCCTTTATCAGCTCATCGAACCAGAAACATGCGGCTGTAGCGACAGGGACAATGCATGAAATTGGTTGTAGAAGGTAACCCTGCTGAACAAACATCTTTTTAAGCAAACCTTCTAATTTTTTATCCATAGGATCTTTGAAAGCACAACTATCCTCTATGGGTATAGTGGTGCGTTTGTTTAAAGTGGAAACCGCTCCCTCGACCTTGGGGACTGTCTGCCATAAGTCCTTTCTGGGGTCGACCATAGGAAACAATTTTTTAAATATGGGGGGAGGGACGAAAGGAATACCGGGCCTTTCCCATTCTTTATTAACAATGTCCGCCACCCGCTTGGGTATAGGAAAAGCTTCTGGGAGCCCCGGCACCTCTAGGAACTTGTCCATTTTACATAGTTTCTCTGGGATGACCAACTTGTCACAATCATCCAGAGTGGATAATACCTCCTTAAGCAGAATGCGGAGATGTTCCAACTTAAATTTAAATGCAATCACTCTAAGCCATCTCCGTGGAGATGTTGCCTGTACAACGGCAAAGAGAATGACTGGGGTAGGCGGAGCCTAGGAGGGATCATGTGACCAGCTTTGCTGGGCTCTTTGCCATTTCCTGTTGGGGAAGAGAATATCCCACAAGTAAGGATGACGCCGTGGACCGGACACACCTATGTTGGAGAAATAAGGCTTACCCAATAAGAAACTCAAGCAGTGACTCTTCAACATGTTTCGGAGTTAGCGTGTGCCTTTTTCAAGAATGACAACTGCTCTTGTTTTCTAGTTTAAATAGCCATTGGCGGCCAATCAGCTAGTTCGGTTTGAACTTAGTTACCTGCTAATCACTGCTGAGACCTGCTTTACATATGTATATGTTTCTACTTAGGTTCTCATGTACAGAGTAATAAATCAATTAGTAAAGTCTTACTGCAGAGAGGATCCAGATTCAGAGGGTCACATAACTGGTTATAAACAGAACAAAGTTTCACTCCTGCTTAGTCAACCCTCTGAATCTGGATCCTCTCTTTCACACAGAGATGTTTACATGATATTTTGTAGACATGCTTGTGTTGAGAGTGTGTGTAAAATCACAGGAAGTGGGGTGTGGCAGTGCACCATTATATGCTGTAGTACACTGCAATAAAATAGAGTTGTACACAGCTTACCGTGTCCTGCATCTCATGACATGGTGTCAGAAGTACGTACCTGTTTCCTGAATAATGACGATGTTGAAATTCACTTCACCTGAGCCATTTGATTTCTCCCAGCTTGCAGCATGGCCCACATGGTGACAGCAGTTTGCAAACTTCAGGATTGCTTCCAAGCTGGACAAGGAGAGTGATGAACTACAAGTTAATTCTCTCCTATACTCTATGGGGAAAGATGTGGAGCCAGAGTATAATGCTTTTACATTTCATGAAGGAAAAATATGATTTTGAGATAGTTATGAAAAAGCTCAGTGCCCATTTTGTGCTGAAAAGAAATGTGATTCATGAGAGGGCCTGTTTTCACAAACGCGCCCAGAGGGTGGGGGAATCTGTGTAGTCATTTGTACGCAGCCTGTATGAGCTAGCAGAGTTCTGTGAGTTTGGGCCACCAAGGAAGAATAAATAAGAGACAGAATAGTTATAGGAATTGCAGATGCTGTGGTCTCACTGACGTTGCAGTTGGAGACTGAATTGATGCTAGATGAGGCTATTAGGATGGCCTGCCAAAGTGAACTAGTGAAGAAGCAGTGCTGATATGAGATCTGAGAGTATTGTAGATGAAGTGCAGCAGTTCAGAAGAGCTGCAGGATCCCACCCATGAAGCAAATGCAATATGCATAAAGACAAGAGGTGTAGGAAGTGTAACCAAATGGGCCATTTTGAAGTGGTTTGCAAAACCGAGTCTATTAAAGAAATTCAGGTGGACAGTGACCAGGAAACTCAAGAAATGTCCATCATAGGGTCTGTAATAGAACAATCCGGTTCAGATGAAGATTGGCGGGTTACCCTCACAGTGATGGGAGCCAGGGTTGCCTTTAAGATTGACACAGAAGCAGACATTACGGTTATGTCCCTTGCAGCATTTATGAAATTGCCTTGACGGCCTCAGCTTGAAAAAGTCACAACAAAAGTTTACAGTCCGCATTGATTGTGCTGGGAAGTTTCTTGCTAGCAGTGTGTACAAGCAGAAGAAATTCACCATATGGGTAAATGTAATCATCTTTTGAATCAGAGAGCAGCCTGTAGTCTGGGCCACGTTGTGAGCGTGAATGAGATCAAGGAAAATGTGTTTGGGGAACTGGGCCTGCTGAATTGTGAGCCAGTCCGAATATCACTTAAAGTTGATGAGGAACATGGGAGTTATAGAAGAAGTGGATGAAGCAACTGACTGATGTGCTCCCATCGTGCTGGTTGCAAAGAAATATGGGAAGGTACGCATTTGAGTGGATTTGAAACGGCTGAATGAGGCAAAATAATTTTTTACACTTGATGCTTCAAGCAAAGAACCGCAAACTGACTACCTTCATTACACCGGTAGGTCAGTCCGGACTGAGACTGAATAAAGAAAAATGTCATTTTAGGAAATCTGAATTATATTACTTTGGCTATATCATTAGTAGAATTGGTATCAAGCCAGACACTAGTAAAGTCCTTGTCATTGAGTAAATGAAAAGTCTTTCAGATGTACATGAGCTGAGACAAGTATTCGGCCTTGTAAATTATGTGGGCAAGTTCCTACCAGACTTGTCCTCAGTGTTACACCCTATCACTGAATTGTTAAAGAAAGATGTTGCCTGGGTCTGGGGACCTTCAGAAGAGGAGGCCTTTGCACGAGTCAAGTTTATGTTGGGATCCGCCCCTGTGCAGGGGTTTTATGACCCTTCCAAAAAGATTGTGATTAGCTAGTGAGTGATAATGGAATGCAGTTTGCTTCCATGGAGTTCAGTTCCCTCAGCAGTGAATATGAGTTCCTTCATTCTACTTCAAGTCCGCATTACCCGCAGGCCAATGGAATGGTCGAAAGGGCAGTTCAAACCAGAAAGTTAATTTTGAAGCAATCAGAACCATATTTAGCTCTCCTAGCTCATAGGGCGACTCCTAGTTAAGCATGGGTTATAACCCCGCATATCTGATGCTAGGGCAACAGATCTGCACCACGCTACCTTCTGTGGATGAATTGTAGTCCATTTCCCCTATAACCCGTGAGGATGTTCTAAGGAGGAATAAAGAGGCGAAGCTGGGCTACCGATTCTTTTATGACAGAAGACCCTCTGTGAGGCTCTTGCAGGAGCTGAATGCTGGCCAGAAATAGGAAACACCTTCAGCCAGTGTTTGAGGGGCTGGGAGCAGAAGCTGTGGGACCAAAGCTGGTGGGATCTCCTTTCATAAGAGGGGTACCTTCTCCACAGCAAAATTCCGGTGGGGATACCTCATTGCCTTCATTGGACTCTCAATTACCTACCACAGCATTGAAGGATGGCTCTTGCAAGATGACATTAAGTGGAAGAGTTGTGAAACTTCCAGCTCGCTACAGAGACTAGTACTGTAGTTAGAGCTGTGACCATAAGAATGGGCAGAATAATTCCATTGTCACTGTGGACTAGGGTAGTCTTCCCTGATGTCCAAGTCAGGATTGTATTTTAATTCTATATATGTGTTCCTATATAGATATATTGTTGTCATTTATATTCAGGAAAAAAATTGTGTTTGTTCTTTGAAAAGGAGGGAGCTGTGTTGAGAGAGTATGTGATATCACAGGAAGTGGGGTGTGGCGGTGCACCGTTATATTCTGTATCAGAGTAATCAAGCTGTATGTATGGTGAAGTCTGTTAATCTTATGCTCTGCAATGAAATTGAGTTGTACCCAGCTTACCGTGTCCTGCATCTCATGACAATGTTCATTCAGTTTCACAAAATGAATATGCAAACGAATGCACCCCAAAATTTAAAGAAAATGAATAAATGCTAATGAAATTATGTTGTTTACTTTAAATGGCTGCATGCTAACCTGTTCCTCTTCTTCACGGAGTCCTGACCGTAATAATAGGAGGCTCAGCTAAAGGAAAAGGTCAGTTAGTGCAGGCCCTGGGAGCCATTATGCTCAGCCTCCTATTAGTGCGGCTGAAGCTCTGTGAAGAAGCGGACTGGATTAGCATGGTTCTCCTGCGCACTAAAGCTAAGAATAAAGCTAATCAAAATAAATGTATATGTTCTAAGAATATTCAGTAATACCAAATAGTGCAGCCAGTGAATATTCAGGGAAACTAATTTCCCGGAATATTCGTTAAAACATTTTTTTGTCCAGACTGAATTTTTAACAGCTGCACATGTCTAATAATTTCTAGTCTGCTTTTTATAGATATGCTACATTGCTTTAAAGGGATTTAGCATTTTGCTAACATGTCCTTTTACTGCCCCTTTAAATTGTTATGGTGACTAAACAAACAAAAGACTTTCATGACATAAAAGTTATAACCATTCATATTTCTGCCAAGATTATTTATTGTTTCAAATTTTAGATTTAAATTTAGTTTGGCACGGACATCTGGATATCAGCATAAATCAACGATGACAAAAGATTTATCAAGAACAATACAAAAATGCATACAAAAACACAAACTGACATGAAATGCTTTGAGCATTAGGTCTTTTGATATCTTGGGGACTTTAGTTAAAAAAAAAAATATTTATATATATATATATATATATATATATATATATATATATATATATAGTGAACTTGTTATGTTTTCCTTAATGTAGCTGCTATCAGCAACAAAATTTACTGTTTGTTTCATTTTATGATAACTAAGCTGTGGACATTAAATTAATATTTTCCTTGATTTAAACTTATGAATTAATTTGCCAGCTTGTTAAAAATTATGTTTGTTTTTTTTGTTTGGCATTTAAACACATATTTTATTTTTTATGTTTGGTAATATTTTGTCTAAACTTAAAAATAAAAGCACTGTGGTCATTGTTATTTGTTGTGTTAGTTTGAATAAAAAATCCCATTCTCTGAAAGCTATTGCGTAGAACAAGTATTTAACACACATTGTCATGTTTATTATAAAATGTTTCTTACACAATAATATGGGGTATTCGAATAGCCATGTCTTTTATTATGTTTTTTAATTTGTTATTTTTTTGTAATTTTACGTTTGTTGTTTTTTGTAATGTTAGTTTTTTTAATGTAAAAAAAAATTTGGTAATGTTTTTTTTTTATTATTTAATAGTAATGGAAGTTTTTTTTTTCTTTAAAGGGACACTGTACCCAAATTTTTTATTTTGTAATTCAGAAAGAGCATGCAATTTGAAGCAACTTTCTAATTTACTCCTATTATCAATTTTTCTTTGTTCTCTTGCTTTCATTATTTGAAAAAGAAGGCATCTAAGCTTTTTTTTTTTTTTGGTTTCAGTACTCTGGACAGCACTTTTTTATTGGTGGATGAATTTATCCACCAATCAGCAAGGACAACCCAGGTTGTTCACCAAAAATGGGCCGGCATCTAAACTTACATTCTTGCATTTCAAATAAAGATACCAAGAGAATGAAGAAAATTTGATAATAGGAGTAAATTAGAAAGTTGCTTAAAATTTCATGCTCTATCTGAATTACGAAAGAAAATTTTTGGGTACAGTGTCCCTTTAATGGTAGTTATTTGTTGTTTTTTAAAGAAAGATTAGATTTTGTTTCCTTTCACAGGTAAGTTTTTATTTTTTTAAAGGTAGTTAGGTAGTTAGCTGGTAGTTTAGGGGTTAATAGTGTAGTGCTTTACTTTGTGGTGGGGGGCTGTCGGTTTAGGGGTTAATAGTGTAGTGCTTTACTTTGCAGTGGGGAGCTGTCGGTTTAGGGATTAAAAGGGTAGTGTGGGCTGTGTAGCGATTTAGGGGTTAATAAGGTAGTGTGGACTTTGGGTTGGGCTTTGTGGCAGTTTAGTGGTGAATAGGGTAGTGTGGACTTTGCGGCGGGCTATGTAGCCGCTTAGGGATTATTAGAATAGGGGCTTATGGTGATCAGGTTTGCGCACGAGTATTGTGTTAGGTTTTTTTTCCACTTTTTTTCTGCATTGATTTCTCTAGGAGAATGGTTATCGCGTGCTGTATAGAATAAGTTCGGCTTTTTGCGCTCATCTGGTTAGCGCTGGAGCGATAACTTTTTACTTTCAACTCGTAATACCAGTGCAATTCGATGAGCACAAACTGTTTAATTATAGTGCAGTCAGCGCCCTAGCCAAAGCACTAATTAGCGCTCCACTTGTAATCTAAACCCATAATGTTTTAAAATATGTGATATGTATTACATTATATTGCTTTCTTTTGTGATAAATAGATGTTGCTCTATAAATTAAATCCACTTTTTCCTCTGGGATTTGTTCCTTCAATCAGTGTGCCAAAAACATTTTAAACTGCTTGTGATAAAAAAATATTTCTTACATATTCAATGCGGCTCATTCATAAATCATAAAAGTAATATACCCTTTTCTAACCCTTTAAAAAAATACTGTTTACTTCTATGTAAACCAATTAAAAGCTTTTTTTTTTGCATTCTGAGAATACTTAAAAAAGACAAATTAAAAGAGGAAGTGTACTAATTTTATGTTTTCATCTTTACAGTACATAATTTAGTTGCCAATCAAACCACAATCACATTTCAGCGGAAAAGATTTGTTGGTGCAATCTGTCAGGTTAAACTAGGTCACTTAAAATGGAAAATATGTCTCAGTTTTTTATTTACTAAATTGATTGTAGAATAATTGTAGTACAATCTTTTACACAATCTGGCTAATTTTTGCTGATTTCTTCCTTGTTCTCATTTTTTCTTTCCTGGAATTATTTGATCAAAAAGATGCTGATGAAATCTGGAAAAAGTAAATCCCTAAGTGTGAGGGAAGCTGTCTAGAGCAGATTTTCCAAACTTTTCATGTTGGTTACGCACTTTTTAGACCTACATCGTTTTGATACACAGTAATTCAGTTGTAGTAGCAAACAGGAGGTTAAACTAACTTGTTTTAAGAGATATGGACACATACATAATACTTACTATTTTAATGGGATGTATGAGGTTGATGGGATTAACACAATTTCTGAATATTTGGTGGAATATTAGATAAAGACACTCGCATTTCATCAATCATTTTTAAGCTTCCGCTTCCTATCTATATATTTCAAGAACAGGAACAGCAATACACTACTGGGAGCTAGCTGCAAAAAAAAACCTTTGACTTCTGACTTCAGCTCAGCGTTTAAGCTGCCGCCCTAGTCCGACTGACTACTGCCTGTGCTGCAAACAAACTGCTATCCCACTCATTGACTACACATGCAGTTACGAGTTGATTGAGGAAATTACATGTGCAGTCAGGAGCCAATGGGCCGCCAAATCCGCCAATGGGAATAGTTTCAGTTCACGGTGAGCTGAGCCAATAAGTTAAGATGATCTGTGACTCAAAAGGTATCCATTACTTTTCAACCACATGATATGCGCAGCAGGCAGACGGAAAGTCGGAAACCCAAAAATTTTTTTTACAAAAATATTTATGCTGAAGCAGGGACACACCTACACACTGCCACCCACACACTAATGTGTCACGACACAGTTTGGAAAGCACTGGTTTAGAGTATGAGGCTGATGATAGGCATTATATTTACTTACAAGGACACTCTGATTAAAAAATGATATCTCCTAATACTTTAGACAAGTTATTTTTGCATTACCTTACTATGGGCCAGATTACTAGTTAGCACGCTAACTGGTTTGCGTGAGCGATATCGGGTTTATCGTGGCTGTTTGCACACATTAGAATGAACGCTCATATTGCAAATTGGAAAAAAAAAGTGAACGTGTATGCTAGAATGATTACCGCAACCTCAGAGCTCTGGTTAACTGTTATGCGAGACAAAAAAGTGTCACAAAACACAGCAAAAATACATTGAAAAGTACAGTTACACTCATAATAAAACCATATGATAAAAAATCTAAAAAAAAAAAATTGAACAAAAAAGTTATAAGGGCTCAAAGATATGAGGTTGCAGGTGTTAGAAAAAAAAAAGCATGCAAGAGATACCTACATTTACATGTCTAAATATGTGTGTGTGTGTGTGTACATATGTATTTATATGTGTATACATGTATATACAGACATATATACACATATTAACAAATAAATCCATATGTGCATTGGAAATCTTTTCAGTCAAGTAGATGACAAGTCAACATGTAAAATCATATTTATGCAATATTCATTTTAATAAAGTGTTATACTGTGTATTTACTGTAAATATTTCACATTCTAATGTTCTGCACATAGCAGAATATGTTCTATGTATTTTAAATAGATATTCATATATATATATATATATATATATATATATATATATATATAAATATATATATTCATCGCTATATATATATATATATATATATATATATAGGTATAGATATATATTTTTCTAAAATACCATCAGAAATAAAGAGAGAGATATATTTATGAATAAATAGAACATATTCTACTATGTGAAGAACACTGGAATGTGAAATATATTTATATTTTCATGTCAGGTTAGCACACTTGAGAAAATGTGATTGGGTTTGTGCGTGAGTTGGGTGTAAGGTTTTTTCCACTTTTTTTGCTCCATTGACCTCCATGGCGGAATTCGTTAACGTGGTCACAATATTCTAACGTTGGCTTTTTGCACGTGTCGGGTTAGCACTCATGCAAAAACGTTTTACTTTCATCTTGTAATATGCGTGCTACCTGATGTGCACAAAAAGATTACTTCTAGCACCGGTAACGCATGAACAGGAGTGCAAAATACCGCTCCACTCGTATTCTATATACTATGCAGTTTATACTTCTCAGACCTGAAAAAGCACTCTGAAGATGTCTCAAGGCTAACCCTGTAACATATATGTCCCTAATGTGCTTTAACTGATAAGAACTGCCAAACAATAACATTATGCTAGCATGACAGTGGCTAGCATTGTTAGCGGTACACTCAAGCTTGGATTGGCCCCTCCAAATAAGGCAAGTAGTGGGCGGAGTTTGGATATTGAAAAAAAAAGGCAGAAAACAAGATGTTAATATGTTTTTTTTTTTTAAATAGACTTGTATATGTATATTCTATAGCAAGACAACAAAAATATATGGTAATTATAAGGTGCTTACTGTCCTTTTAACCCAACAAAGTGGTTACATGCATAGGTAAGGTCGACTTGGCAGCATTGCAACTCTTTAGACTGGTCAGACAATCAGGAGAAGCAGTTCCACATAGAATCTAATCACAGTGGTTTCCTGATTTTGATCTACAATGCCTGTGACTCCCAAGCAAAACTTCACCTATGTGTTTAACCCATTAGCAAAAGTTAAACACATAGGTACATTTTACATGGCTGATGTTAAAGGTATATTAAACACTAAATACAATATAATATAAGCATAGTATTGATGTTTTTCCCCCACCTCCCTCTAGTCCCGACTGACATATAGCTTTGACTGCATTCCAGTGCTGATGCATTTGCACATTTGCAGTAAGTCCTTCAGATACCTGCAGTGTGACTTAGGTTCTAAAATGGAACCTAAAGGGACATTGTACACTACATTTTTCTTTGCATAACCAAGTCCCAAAGTTTTAGGAGAATACCGACATACACCTACTCCAGATTGCTCCGGTTTGTGTAAAGAGTCTTTTCATATGCAAAGTAAGGGGGGGGGGGTCTGCTTTTTTGCTATAGTACCACTTGCAGTGGGTGTTCCAGCAACATTTTCAACAGAGCTAAACTGGGAGCTTCTAAATAAGTTTTAAACGGTTTTATACTGGATTTTTAGATTATTATTTTTTATTATTATTTTTATTATTATACTTTATTTATGAAGCGCCAACATTCCGCATCGCTGTACATGGGTACAATTCATTTAAATAAAACAATGGTATCGGACTTGGGAAAAATTCATTTAAACAATATAATAGATCAGTATCTGTGCATATTATTCTTTATAGTAGTGGCTATTACATTACATACAGTTAAATGAAAATTGGTGTACACTGTCCCTTTAAGTGTTAAATGTTCCTTTAACTGTGAAATGCAAAATGTTAAAATGATAGAAAGGATAAAATTGAAGTGTGCATGGGTGCATTTCAGTTTGAAATATAAGCATGTTTGCAATATATTTACATTAGCAAAAATGCTTCTAATAAAATGTATTACTGTTTTTCTACAGAATACACACGTATGCTGTGAGGGTCTGTGCAACAGTTTTTAAACACCACATTTTCTCAGGCGGTCAGCGGCAGCTTGTATGACACAACTTATGTCTTCAGAAGCAAAATATACCAATGCCAGGTCTCTGAGCATGCATAGTGTTTGAATACTGGTGTACGGCCCTCACAGGATATGTGCAAATGCCGCTACATTACTTTCTATAGGAGACATTTCACCACTCGGGTCGGCGAGAAAAACCACATCTGAAATTGCAAAGTTTAGATTATCGTGCTCTAGTTTTACATACGACTGCATCTGTACACAAATAACTCATCAGTTGTTACGTGAAGGTGAAACGACATGACACTTTCGTAGCATTGGCAAAATCTTCTTTGTTTGGCTCCAGCTGAAAAGATAAGATATCAATCCGCCAATTGTGGACAGAAATGTGGCAGTGTAGGCTTGTAGAGTCTGCTATGGGTTCTTTCAGTTTTTATGACTGATAAATCCACAATTTACAGGGCCTTATTATCTAAAGTTCGCCCATTCTGACATGGTTTTTCACACCAATCACTGCCCTCATGGAATTATTTTAGAAAAGGGACAGTTCCTGTGAGTGAGCTAGATGTCTTTTATAGAAAGTAATAGATTTACATGAAAAAGTGACATTTCGGAGTTGCCTCCTTAATCAATGGTATGATTAAGGAGGTGTTAGGGGTAATATGAACCTGATGGCAGCCATCTTGTTCCTCGCAGCCATCTTGTGATGATTAGTATCCATTTTGTAATGATTAGACTTTTATTATACTGGGTTATTCTGTAGTGAGAACTATGTGCATGTTATGATAGTTTCCTTAGCTGTTCGGCCTTGTCAATGTACCTTGGCCCTACGCCCAGAATAGGTGTTGTCTCCGCAGATGGTAGCCTATTATGACTATGTAAGTATTGTTATGAGAAACTCATATTCCAGCTTTACCTTGTATTTTGCTCTGTATAACTGTGTAAGATGACGCGGTCCTAACGTGTCATCCCCTTAACCCTGTATGCTGTTATAAGAAAGGCTTGCACTGTGCAATAAACAGAATTGGCTTTCGATCATAATGCTGCGTGGTCTGAGTCATTCTAAGGGGCCCTTATCAGATAATCTACATATGCCTCAGGTGGTACACTGGCCCCATGGCTTCGGCCTGACCTGACACTTACCCCCCTGGGGGGACACCTAACAATTTTGGTGTCAGAAGTGGGATTCGCAGTGAGTAAGTATGAGTGCTTTTACCATGCTTTCCTTCTGTGAATCTGAACCTAAATTTAGTCTGGTAATAGGTGTTGATAATATATGATAAAGGGTTAAAGGGGTTCCTGTGGTTGAAGCACAGGTTTGCGGAGGTTATAGTCCTGCCGGCAGTTGTGATACCCCTCCAGACAGGTGTAGAGTCCTGTGCTGGGATACGACAGGTATTGTGAGTCCTGTCTGTTATAAGCGCGCAAGAAATATATGAATGCCAGTTGACGGAGAGCTTTTAAGATAAGCTCCTCCGGGCAAGGTGGCAGTGAGTGAGTCTCACGTATGTTAAAGTTTCCCATATTCATTCCCATAATAGAGTTGTGTTACCCACCTGAAGCTCATGTTGATATCTGATGCTTGCTTTGCTTTGTTTTGTTTGTGTTTTTTGATGCTGTGCATAGAAAATATTAAGTGGCTGTGCATGTTATTATTGTGGCTATTATTGTGTTGAGAAATGGGATCTGCTTATAGATAAGAATGCACAGAGAAAAATACATGTATAAGGTAAAAGAAAAGAAGAGTTAATAGTTTCTGCAAAAGACAGAAATATTGTTAAAACACTGTCAGTGAGTACTGCTGTGTGGTAAATAGAGAAATCTCTGTGTTAAAAAAATGTAGCAGGCAAAGAAGGGGGGCCACCACTGAGCGCGCACATAGATCAGAAGAAAAAAAAAAAAAAAGAGAGAAGAAACTGTTAAAGCAGCTCTGTTTGTAAGACTTTTTGTTTGCTTGCAGTAAGGAAATTTTGTATATTGAGATGCATAATGTGTGATGGTCTGTAGGTTCTCACTGTGGTATGAGTGTAACAGATTTACTTTGAACCAAAAACAGAATGTATTATTTGAAAATGATTGTCCCAAGCCGTGCAAAAATGGCCATTTTGCGGGGTTTCGGGAAAAAAATACATTTTGAACTTGGTGACAAGTTAATCTGGTAAATTTTATATGTATGTCGTACGCTATGAAATAGATGCTTTTCTGAGAAAGGAAAAAAGGGAGTGAATCTCTGGTATGCGAGATGAAATGAGCTTGTCTGTATCGCTGTACAAATGTAAAACTGTTTCTTTCTGTTTCTCTGCTGGGAAATCAGATGTTTTTAGAAGATATTCGGTAATGTTATTTTATATACCTGTATTTTAAAGTCACCAGCATGTTTAAAGTATGTGGTATTCATATGCAGTTTTAGTTTTAAGTGATAATTGTTTTTTGGCATGTAAAGATATGATATTGTTTTTGCAAGTGAAGTAACGGCTTTGAAAGTGGCTTTGAAAGTGCGATGGTGTGTGTGATTTTTTGTCACGCTCTGGTAAATATGAAACTGTTTCGGGTATGATTAATGGGTTAACATATGTTGTATTTGTAAGGTCTGTGCACGGAGTTAGTGCACCTAATGAGATATAGTTTTAGGCTGTAGTTGAAAATTTATCTTAAAGTGCGTCTGTTTTTGTTGCAAGTAAATTAATCTGCAGGTCATGCTACAGTACAGAGGTGAAATTTGTGTGGTAAATCATACAAGCAGCCTAAATTATGGTTGGGATATACATATGAGATTTACGTGATGAATGGTTAGTCCTTAAAGGGACAGTCCACTGTAACAAGGTGTTGCTATTAATGTATTGTCCATGACTTGTTATACAAGCTGCATAGTATAACATATAGGAGAAATTGCATTTGCAAGTTTATTTGTATATATGAAGTAGCTGGTTTTATGCTTTCAAAACACAGTTGATTGCAATGGGTTGAATTTTAGATAATAAGAATATCTCATTATGTTATATTTGTCTGTAAAATCAGAGCTCAGTGTTTAGACGGAGCAATAGAAAATTGTAATTTTCCTATTTAAAGGACCAGTGCAATAACACTGTATTAGTAGTTTGCAAAATGTATTTTAAAAGACCTTTCTTTGTATATATTTATTTTAAATCTGCTGTTTAGAAAGCAGATATTTCTTTTTGCAGTATAACTTAATTCTCTCTGTAATGCAAACTGAAGTGATAAGTTGTCTACAATTTTAGTGTAGTGATCCGTGAGACTAGCGGACAGAAAAAAAAAAAACGAGAAAAAACAGAGGAGTGAAAATATTTAAAGGGATACAGGCAAACTGATATAACATCTGAGAATTTAAGGGAATATTTACATAAAAGACGATGAGGTTTACTGTAAGCCTAACACTAGTATATTTCACTGTGTTAGCAGTTTCAATTAAAGATTATTTTTAGTTTGGTTAAAATGTCCCTTTAACTAGCCTGCATCCCACTGTGAGTGCGTTCTTATGCTGCTTATGCTTGTTTAGGCTATTTAATGAACGTCAGTATACATTTTTTATTAGAAGGATCATTGGGAATAATTTAAAGGGGAAATTGTATTAGTATTCTTTTGTAGAAAGCTTATTTTTTGTGTTATATGCAGTTGTTATATTTGGCTGGAGAGCTGCAGAATGGTGAATATCAAATTATATACAACGTTAAATCCAATCATTTTGTTGTGGTTAAACTAATTAGCATTTATCAAGTTTTAGTGTGAATTTTATAAGCAGTAAGCAGTGTTTCTCCTTTAAGTAAAAATGAAACTTTGAGCTTGCCTCACTATCCTTGAGAAGAATGATAACACTGTGCATGTTTTGCTTTTCTTTAAAAAAAGAAAAGTTTCTCTGTTTGGCTTTGTTGCAGAGAGAACGATTTGCACTTTACATTGAAAGCGGCAGTACTGGTTTTCTATGTTATAAAAATGATAACTATAAATTGCTCACTACAAAGAAACAAGTATTTATATTATATTCTGTCACAGAATATAGCTTAAAAATGATAATTTTATTTCTGTGGCTGTCAAACTGTATCTCACAGATATAACTCTTTGTTATTTAAAATAACCCCCACTGCGTTCAATAAATAAATTAGATATTATTTAATGAAGTGATTTCAGTGACACTTTAAAATATATATAGTTATTTGGTTATTAACTAGTCTATCACTATTATTGCAATGACTTTGATTGCTGCTTAACAGCTAAGTCGTGGTCTATAAGGTGTCTACAAATAAACACCCCTAACACAAATGATGCACATTTTATCTGATTCTACTGCATTTATATAACTTGCTAATTTATCTGATCACAGTTAGCATATGAGCCTACCTATGTTTGGTTTAAATCTAGGAAGGTTGGTTAAAATTAAAAGTCCTATCTGAATAATGAAATTTTCATTTATCCTAGAATGTCCCTTTAACAGTGGCTACCGTGGTTATCTGATCGTTCCCAAATAAGCGCAATTTTATTTGTGCAATCTGCAACTGAAGTTTCTTGGGCATCTGCTGTGATTGTTTTCTTTGTGTGATATCAAAGTTTTGTACATAATGGATGTTTTTAATTGTTTTTAGTGTTCTGAGAGTGTTGCATTTCAGTGACTGTCAGGATATGTGTTGCATTTTAAGTTAATTGTGGTTGTTTGAAATTTGTGTCAGCAGCTAATGTTTTGTTTTGTGAAAGACAAGAACGATTGGTTTTCACTGTTTGTTTGTTATGTTTTTCTCTTTTGTGACTGGAAGCGTGCTGTATGGACAGCATATTGAATTGTGAAGTGTATTTCATTTTCCTTGCTATTGAGAATTGTCTCTGCATGAGTGGAGTGCATGATTTGTCGTTTAGTTTCTTGTTATCTTGTGTTTGCGTGTCACATGAGATGTTTCACGCAAACATGGGGGAAGTATTGATGAGTATTGATGAATATCTTTATGTAATGGGGGTGATTGTTTTTAGGAGGTGAACCTAAAACGTTTTGAATCTCCTCGTACAATGTTATTGTCTAACCACCAGCTGTGCCCTAAATTTCCTTGTCTTACCCCTATGCAGGATGCACTACGTCCCTAGGATTGTCTAGAACTTTCCTTCATTGGGAATCTGGCCACGGAAAAGCATCTACCTTGATGGCCACCCGGTCGTAGCCTGTACACCCACACCCCACTCCTTTTTTTTCCCTCCCTGGTGGATTAGATCTTTTTATTGTCTTTCTGTGTTAATTTCAGTTGCCTAAAATGTTTTATTTTTCTATTTGGTTCTTAACACTATATTTGTATTTGCAGGATGAGAGTATGCAGCTGTCTTCAGAGATTGAAACACACTAATTGAATTATTTTTGAGTTTCCATATTTAGGTAAAATCTGTACAGGCAAAATTCCATAAGTGCACTCTTCAAAAGATTAAAGATTGAAAGCAAGTAAACCTTTAAAGAAAGAAAAGATGAAGATGAAAGACCTTTTGTCAAGCTTGTTTTAACCACCATACTGCAGTAAAAAAAGTTGCTGAACTATCTTTGGATCCATTCTTGCTTTGCATGCTGGTACCAGCCCCAGAACTGGACTCTGGGTAATCCATGACTGTTTCCTCTGATGTGTGTCTTCAGGACATAAAGACTATCCTTCTCTGGACTGTGCCTTACCGCTCAATATGGAGGTCCTGTTATGCTGTTACAGGGTCAACCAATTAAATTAGGGGAGTATTGTTTAACTCAATTCCTTATATTGCTTGTTTTGTATTCTCTTGTATTTGTTTTATTTTTTTATTGATCATTATTTGGTATAAGAAATCATATGCTTCATTGGTATTAGTGCACATTGTAGTTTATGTGCTTAACAAAGTAACCCTTTAGATAAATGTAACTGTGAACTTCGCAGTATTGTACTCTATTGAATGGCCCACTGAGTATAGAAAATAGGTTTAAGGAAAATGCTGCAAAATAGCATAATATTTTAGACCCTTCACCCTTTAGAACATAAGGAGGACACGTCTAAGCTAGAAGTTTATAGTAAATATACAGAGAAATGTTTGTTTAGGGAATAGCATAATTATGGTTTAGAAAAGCAAATGTATTTTTCCCTTTTATTAATTAGTATGGTATCTGCAAAGTGAATTTGGTCATTCCTGATGTTTGTCAAAGAGAGTAATTCTTACCATAAAGTTGTGTTTACCTTTAAAAGAGTTTGTAGTTTTAAATGATGTTCTGTTTGTATGCTTTCCTCATACAGGAGTGTGAGAGAATTTAGGTTGCATAAAATAATTAGTAAACTAGTAGTGTTTATATCAGATGAGATTGTTGAATATTAGGATCATGGTTGGAGAATTATAAACATTATAGATAGCAGCCATGCAGAATAAAGCAACACAAGGTTCTTTTATTTTTTAGAAGTTCAAAGTGACAGTGTAAAGAAATTCATTTATTTTTATTGACTGTTTTCTTTTTTCCATTCTTACTACAGGGCAGGCCTTAGCATAAGTTTTAGCATAACCATTCAGGCCCTTGATGAAGTCTGACAGGTTTTCACTTGCGTAGTATTCATGAAGTATCATTTAAAAGTGTATAGGGAAGTTGTAAATTATTCTCTGAGAAATGTCAATGTATTTAGTTTGTATTATATATCAACAATGTTTTGTTTGATTTTAAATGACATAGGATGAAAGTGACGTTTTATTTGGACATAATTGTGATTGTATTGAGGTGTGTACTCATCCTGTACTGTTTCTGTTTGCTTCCTAGACTCCCTGTGACTCGAGTGTTTGCTTGCCATGGGTATCCACTGGTTGCCTTGTCTACCCCATGAACAAACCATCAGATTTCCAGTATCTCCCTGCGGAAGAACCGTGGATAATCACCCCTACTGCAAATGAACTGTTGGAGAACTGTATTATAGCAAAGTGTCAAGGTGCAGCGCTCTCAAATGGACAAAGATTGTTCTTAAAGTGTTCAGAGGCCACCTAGAGACAGTTGTGCTGTTGCTATGTCATGCTTTACTGTGGAAAAGGAACTGTTGGACATATTGGGGGGTGCTAGCAATGCAGGTGGAGAAATAAACGATGCAGCGTTGTTTGGGGGTAGATGGGAGGCTGGTTGGGTCTCTGTGCCGGTAGACCGGTAGTTTTGGGAAGGCTGGAAGATAGATGGAGGGTATTGGAGGGGTTGTACCTATATGCAGTGACAATTAGCCTATAAAAGTATATCACGACATAGGAATATTTTTCTCTTTAGTATTCTCACAGAGTTCTGTTACCATAATATAAGGCTTTACTAACTTTCTATGCCAGTCTATTTTTATGTTATTCTGTTAGAAAAAAAGGATGGTATGTTAGGGGTAATATGAACCTGATGGCAGCCATCTTGTTCCTCGCAGCCATCTTGTGATGATTAGTATCCATTTTGTAATGATTAGACTATTAGTTATTCTGTAGTGAGAACTATGTGCATGTTATGATAGTTTCCTTAGCTGTTCGGCCTTGTCAATGTACCCTGGCCCTACGCCCAGAATAAGATAGAATAAGATAATGTCAACAAGATGGTTCAGAAACCTTGTTGTCTCCGCAGATGGTAGCCTATTATGACTATGTAAGTATTGTTATGAGAAACTCATATTCCAGCTTTACCTTGTATTTTGCTCTGTATAACTGTGTAAGATGACGCGGTCCTAACGTGTCATCCCCTTAACCCTGTATGCTGTTATAAGAAAGGCTTGCACTGTGCAATAAACAGAATTGGCTTTCGATCATAATGCTGCGTGGTCTGAGACATTCTAAGGGGCCCTTATCAGATAATCTACATATGCCTCAGGTGGTACACTGGCCCCGTGGCTTCGGCCTGACCTGACACTTACCCCCCTGGGGGGACACCTAACAGGAGGCAACTCTGAAACGTCACTTTCTCGTGTAAATCTGTTACTAATAAATTAATTATTTTACTAAGTGCTGTGGACCGTCCTTCCTGTTACAAGTTACAGTTTGGGGATTTGGCATATTGTCCCCTGGTCTTCACGAGCACCCACCCTTTGGTGCTGTATCCACTGCTACACATATACCGCTAGATTTAGAGTTTTGTCGGTAAAAAGCCGCGTAGCTAACGCTGCTTTTTTTCCCAACGCACCCTTCCAACAACGTTGGTATTTAGAGTTGTCTGAGGGGCTGCGTTAGGCTCAAAAAAGGGTACATTGAGCCTAATTTAGCTCCACTTCAACCCTCAATACCAGCGTTGCTTTCGGTAGCGGTAAGCTGGCAAAATGTGCTCATGCACGATATCCCCATAGGAAACAATGGGGCTGAGCTGGCTGAAAAAAAACTTAACACCTGCAAAAAAGCAGCGTTCAGCTCCTAACGCAGCCCCATTGTTTCCTATGGGGAAACACTTTCTAAGTCTGCACCTAACACCCTAACATGAACCCAGAGTCTAAACACCCCTAACCTTACACTTGTTAACCCCTAATCTTCCGCCCCCGACATCGCTGTCTCCTGCATTATACTATTAACCCCTATTCTGCCTCTCCGTACACCGCCACAACCTACATTATCCCTATGAACCCCTAATCTGCTGCCCCTAACACCGCCGACACCTATATTATATTTATTAACCCCTAATCTGCCCCCCCAACGTTGCTGCTACCTTACCTACACTTATTAACCCCTAATCTGCCGACCGGACCTCGCCACCACTATAATAAATGTATTAACCCCTAAACCGCCGCACTCCCACCTCGCAAACACTAGAATAAATAGTATTAACCCCTAATCTGCCCTCCCTAACATCGCCGCCACCTACCTACAATTATTAACCCCTAATCTCCCGCCGGCACCGTCGCCTCTACTATAATACATTTATTAACCCCTAAACCTAACTCTAACCCTAACACCCCCCTAACATAAATATAATTTAAATTAAACAAAATAATATTCCTAAAATTAAAGGGCCATAATACCCAAATGTTTAAACACTTGAAAGTGATGCAGCATAGCTGTAAAAAGCTGATTAGAAAATATCACCTGAACATCACTATGTAAAAAAAAGAAAGATATTTTACCTCAAAAGTTCCTCAGTAGCCACCTCCCATTGTAAATGATTTCTAAGCAGCATTTTAGTGTGTCTGTCCTGGGACATCTGAAGGGATGAGCATTGTGCACTCTCATATTATTTCACCAATCAGGTAAAGGAAGCATACTATGAAATCTCATGAGAGTTAAGTCAAATCTCATGAGATCACAGTAAGAGTTCATGACCTCAGCACTGCTGATGCTGATTGGGTGCTGTTCATTTCTTCATTTTTTTTTAATTTTTTTACCTGCAGCTGGGAGCAGCTGAGTATAACTTTTTACACAGAACTTACTCTGGTGAACTGAGGAGATTGTGAGGTAAAATATCTTCCTTTTTTACATAGAGATGCTCGGGTGATATTTTCCTGTCAGCTTTTTACAGTTATACTGCATCAGTTTCAAGTGATTTAGCATTTGAGTATTATGTCCCTTTAACTAAATTATTCCTTTTTAAAACTAAATACTTACCTATCAAATAAACCCTAATATAGCTACAATATAACTAATAATTACATTGTAGCTATTTTAGGATTTATTTTTATTTTACAGGCAACTTTATATTTATTTTAACTAGGTACAATAGCTATTAAATAGTTAAGAACTATTTAATAGCTACCTAGTAAAATAAATACAAAATTACATGTAAAATAAATCCTAACCTAAGTTACAATTAAACCTAACACTACACTATCATTAAATTAATTAAATAAATTACCTACAATTACCTAAAATAAAATACAATAAAAAATAAACTTTTCTATAATACAAAAAAAACCCAGTAAATTACAAAAAATAAAAAAGAATTACAAGAAGTTTAAACTAATTACACCTAATCTAAGCCCCCTAATAAAATAAAAAAGCCCCCCAAAATAAAAAATTCCCTACCCTATTCTAAAATACAAAAGTAATCAGCTCTTTTACCAGCCCCAAAGTAATCAGCTCTTTTACCTGAAAATAAAAATACAATACCCCCCCACAACATTACAACCCACCACCCACATACCCCTACTCTAACCCACCCAAACCCCCCTTAAAATAAACATATCACTAACCCCCTGAAAATCTCCCTACCTTGAGTCGTCTTCACTCAGCCGAGCCGAATTCTTCATCCAAGCGGAGCAAGAAGATGTCCTCCATCCTGTAGAAGTCTTCATCCAAGCAGGGCAAGAAGAGGTCCTCCATCCGGGCGAAGTCTTGATCCAAGCGGCAAAGAAGAGGTCTTCCATCCCGGCGATGTCTTCTTCCAAGCGGCATCTTCTATCTTCTTTCTTCCGGATCCATCTGATCGGAACAGCCAATAGAATGCGAGTTCAATACGATTGGCAGATTGGATCAGCCAATCCGATTGAACTTCAATCTGATTGGCTGATTGCATCAGCCAATCAGATTTTTTCTACCTTAATTCCGATTGGCTGATATAATTCTATCAGGCAATCGGAATTGAAGGGACACCATCTTGGATTATGTCCCTTAAAGGAACCTTCATTCGTCGTTAGTCCGTCGGGGAAGGAGGATGTTCCGCGTCGGCGGGATGAAGATGGATCCGGAAACTTAAACCCCACTTTTGATCATACATGTATATTTTTCACAACTAGGCAGTCATTTTACCCCTTGGCTGCAAGTATAAATCATTCTACCTCTGATTACCAGTAACATATATAAAAAGTAGAGATGTGACCCCTTGACTGTCCCTGTCTTTTGTCTGCTTAGTATTATTGAAGTGTCCAATATTTTTTTAAAGATTTTACTGGAAAGTCTGTTAAAATACTGGGCTATTCTGCTGAATTCTGGACACCTGTCAACCCCAGCTGTGTGTATCATTTTCTCTGGCTCCCTTAAAAATAACTTTCCACTGCCTTAATATGGCGAGCATAGAACAAAAAATCTCACAGCTCTGTAAACTGTCTGATAGCCTTATCTTTTTGGCAGCTGCTCTAATGACTATTGACCAGCTGAAATTCAATTAAAGTTTATTATTCAGGTAGAGCATGCGATTGTAAAATCCTTTCCAATTTACTTGCATTCTTTTTTTCTTTATTTTTTAAGCACACTTTCTAAGGTACCAGCATCTACTGAGCATGTGCAAAAGTTCACAGTTTATATATATAAAAATATGTTATTGGCTGATGTCTGTCACATGACATAGGGGATATAGAAATTAAAGGAAATTTGTCAGAAAATGCACTGTTCATTTAAAATTCAAAGTATGTGTACATTTTTGTATCTCTACTGCATTTAAAGTGACATTTATTTTTTCATGATTCTGATAGAGCATTTAATTTCTTATCTGCTTCTATTATCAAATTTACTTAGTTCTCATGGTATTCTTTGTTGATGAACATACCTAGGTAGGTGGAATGCTTATGTATGGATTACTATATGGCTTTTTAACAATATTATATTCTTTTGAGCACTAGATGGCAGCAATATTTTGCACAATGTATTAAAAACATTATCACAAAACTGTTGTATTGTGCTCCAGATACCTGCGTGCTTCAGAGCTAATCTTTCTGATTTTCAACAAAGGATACCAAGAAAGCCATGTAAATTTGATAAGAGTAGTAAATTGTAAAGTCCCTTAAAATTGCATGTTTTATCAGAATCATGATGTTTTGAGTTGCATGTCCCTTTCTTGGTGATTTAACACCAGCAATGCAATTTTGGCCTTAGCTAGTAAGAATGAGCAATGCACAAGTGACATGATCTTACAATAGAACAAGAAATGTTTGCATCAGAACGTCCCTTTAATTAAACCCCAATGGCACAAGACCTCTCATTTTATGAACACAACCTCTTCATTTAACACAGGTGACACTTTGTATCAGGAGTATGGAAAAAACATTTTTGTAACTTGCTCTGTGTGGGTGGGGAGGGGCTCTTAAAGGAACAGTCTAGTCAAACTTAAACTTTCATGATTCAGATAGAGCATAACATTTTAAGCAACTTTCTAATTTACTCCTATTATCAAATTTTCTTAATTATCTTGGTATCTTTATTTGAAAATCAGAAATGTAAGCACAGGAGCCGGCCCCTTTTTGGTTCAGACCTGGGTAGCACTTGGTTTCTAAATGTAGCCACCAATCAGCAAGCACTACCCAGGTTCTGAACCAAAATGGGCCATCTCTTAAGCTAACATTCAAATAAAGATACCAAGAAAATGAAGAAAAATGGATAATAGGAGTAAATTAGAATATTGCTTAAAACTGAATGCTCTATCTGAATCATGAAAGTTTAATTTTGACTAGACTGTCCCTTTAAACTGTTAAACTGTTCCTTTATTTTAGCCATCGATAAGTTATGTGGCATATGGTCAATTAAACAAATGTTTTTGTCTTAACCAGTTGTACGTTCAGCTAGCAGCATTATAAAGGGGGAATGTGCCACAACCTTGGTCTGGAGTTTTTAAGCTAAGGCAGCTGTAGTTCATGTGTGTCAGCAAACTGTTAAAGGGACATCAATCTCAAATTGCATTTTCATGATTCAGAAAGAGCATACAATTTTAAACACCATTTGCTTCATCAGATTTGCTTCATTTACTTGGTATCCTTTGTTGAAGGAGCAGTAAGCACTACTAGGAGCTAGCTAAACACATCAAGTTAGCCAATGACAAGAGGCATATGTATGTAGCCACCAATCACTAACTGAATTCCTGTAGGGCATTGCTGCTCCTGAGTCTACCTAGCTATGATTTTAAACAAAGGATATCAAGAAAACAAAGCAAATTAGATAATATAAGTAAATGTAATCATTGTTTAAAATGCATCCTCTATCTGAATCAATAAAATGTTATTTTGACTTTACTATACCTTTAAGAAGCCACACTCATAAGACTGCTGATTCCTAACCTTCCTACTACCTCTCAGGTTGCAGAGTGAAATCACTCCAAACTCATCCAACTAGGATGATTGACAGGCCCTGCTCTTGATCGATTGATCAAGCAAGAGCAGGGGGCAGTGCTACACATGCATCAGTTTGTGCAAAAATAAAGCTTGAGAAGGGAGGACAGGTTCCTTAGCTGGGAACCTTTGTCCACTCATCTGATGATACCTGATGTTAACACTGGCTCTGTGCTTTTCCCAAATAGTTACATACATACATACATACAGTATATCATTAGCTCCTGTAACTAAAGACTACAGACTGCATTTTTAAAGAAGTGGTAACATCACCCTCAGTCTAAATGTTATACGGTTGATGTAACAAAGCCAATTATTTATTATATTTGTCTACAACATTTTATTTTTTTGCCTCCCCAAAAAATAAATATTTTTAAGGATACCATTTGATCTATAATGAATAATATTTTAGCTTAAAGGGACATTATTCTAAACTGAAATGCACAAGTGAATGTCTCTAATGAACAGAAGAATTTTTGCAGCACACTTGTATTAGCATCTAGTAAAAGCAATCACTGTTCTAGTAATAGCAGTAAGTTCATATGCTCTTTGCACCAGCAATTAAAGGGACAGTTCACCCAAAAACTTTCTCCCCTTTAAATTATTCCCAATGATCCTTTTTACCTGTTAGAGTGTATTAAATTGGTTGCAAGTAGCTCCTTTACACATATTTCAGCATTTGAAATAGCTGATTTAGCTTGTGGTTTCCAAACCTATACTGAAAGTTTTGATACTGGCGTATACGCTATTGACAAGCCTAAATAAACACAGCCAGCAGAAGAGATTACACTGTCAGTGGGGGGCATGATAGTTAAGTAATAAAATGATAATTTTCCATTGTTCTCTCTATGTATTGAGCTTTGGTGTTCCAGACATATATAAGATAAGGAAGCAAGTCTGTGTACATGAAAGTGATAACATAATGAGATCTGATATTACCTGAAGCTCAACCCATTTTAATAGGCTGTGGTTTCAAAGCACAAAACCAGCTACTTCAGATACACAAATAAACCCGAAAATGCAATTTCTCAAATATTTTATACTCTGCAGTTGGTATAACAAGTCATTTAAAATACATTTATGGAAAAACAATTTTACAGTGTACTGTCCCTTTAATTGCTGTGCCACCTTTAACGAGCTTTACATCTGAATGACTCAGTTTACACCCCTGTTTTGTAAAGTGACCTCTGGCTATCTGAGCAGGCAGAGGGTTTTAGTTAACTAAGGAAATGTATACGTGTTCCACTTGCTCCCTTGTACTATAACTTAAAGTAAAATAACTTTTAATAGACTTTTTTTCTAATACAATACTAATGCAGAAAATACTTCACTTCCAAACTGAAGCAATCACATGTTCAATTATAGACAGTTTTTTTCTTACTTTTTCATTCACCACGAGTAACTGTGACTGGTCTTTATTCCTCTATCTATATCTATCTATCTATCTATCTATCTATCTATCTATCTATCTATCTATTATCATCTATCTTTCTGTCTGTCTAGCTACCTATCTAATCTATCTATCTAATCTATCTATCTAATCTATCCATCTATCTATCTATCTATCTATCTATCTATCTATCCAGTGATTAAAATCTCCAGTGGTCCACTAGTCTATCTATGTATCTATCCATTTATCTTATCTCATCTATCTATCTATCTATCTATCTATCTATCTATCTATATATCTATATATCTGTCTATCGATCTATCTATCGATCTATCTATCTATATCTAAACTATCTATCTCTCTATCCTTATATCTGTTTATCTATCTATCCAGGGATTAAAATCTCCAGTTGTCCACTAGTCCAGAGTGATTTAGAAATTGCAGCGGACAAGTTAGAAATTTGACTTTTTCCTATCTTCAACATTGAGTTGACTAGTAACTTATTTCCTCTAGGCAGGTAGCTTTTAACCCCTGACTAGAAGAAAAAAATAATATATATATATATATATATATATATATATATATATATATATATATATATATATATATATATATATACAGTATCCCACAAAAGTGAGTACACCCTCTCACACTTTTGTAAATATTTTATTATATCTATTCAGGTGACAACACAGAAGAAATGACACTTTTCTAAAATATAAAGTAGTGAGTGTACAGCCTGTATAACAGTGTAAATTTGCTGTCCCCTCAAAATAACTCAACACACAGCCATTAATGTCTAAACCATTGGCAAAAAAGTGAGTACACCCCTTAGTGGAAATGTCCAAATTGGGCCCAAAGTGTCAATATTTGGTGTGGCCACCATTATTTTCCAGCACTGCCTTGGGCATGGAGTTCACCAGAGCTTCACAGGTTGCCACTGGAGTCCTCTTCCACTCCTCTATGATGACATGACAGAGCTGGTGGATGTTAGAGACCTTGCACTCCCCAACCTTCTGTTTGAGGATGCCCCACAGATGCTCAATAGATTTTAGGTCTGGAGACATGCTTGGCCAGTCCATCACCTTTACCCTCAGCTTCTTTAGCAAGGCAGTGGTCGTCTTGGACGTGTGTTTGGGGTTGTTATCATGTTGGAATACTGTCCTGTGGCCCAGTCTCTTAAGGGAGGGGATCATGCTCTGCTTCAGTATTTCACAGTACATGTTGGCATTCATGGTTCCCTCAATGAACTGTAGTTCCCCAGTGCCGACAGCACTCATATAGGCCCAGACCATGACACTCCCACCACCATGCTTGACTGTAGGCAAGACACACGTATCTTTGTATTCCTACCTGGTTACCGCCACACATGCATTGACACCATCTGAACCAAATAAGTTTATCTTGGTCTCATCGGACCACAGGACATGGTTCCAGTAATCCATGTCCTTAGTCTGCTTGTCTTCAGCAAACTCTTTGCAGGCTTTCTTGTGCATCATCTTTAGAAGAGGCTTCCTTCTGGGACTACAGTCATGCAGACCAATTTGATGCAGTATGCGGCATATGATCTGAGCACTGACAGGCTGACCCCCCACCCCTTCATCCTCTGCAGCAATGCTGGCAGCACTTATATGTCTATTTCCCAAAGACAACCTCTGGATATGACGCTGAGCATGTGCACTCAACTTCTTTGGTCCACCATGGCGAGGTCTGTTCTGAGTGGATCCTGTCCTGTGAAACCGCTGTATGTTCTTGCCCACCATGCTGCAGCTCAGTTTCAGGGTCTTGGCAATCTTCTTATAGCCTAGCCCATCTTTATGTAGAGCAACAATTCTTTTTTTTTTTTCAGATCGTCAGAGAGTTCTTTGCCATGAGGTGCCATGTTAAAATTCCAGGCACACGGGGGGGTGGAGCCAGCATCAGATGAAGCAAGACGCATAAGCCATGAACTCCTGTAAAATTATCAAATATTAAGCCTCATAGAACATATATTTTACATTTTTTTAATTCAGTTTTGGGCTCTACGCTCGAGAGAGGGAGAAAGTAACTCTATAATAGCCTTATTCAACGGATCCTTTAATATTTGTGACAGCACTGTCCGGGGAGCTCATTGCCTGTTACAACCACTAGGCAGAACTGGCAAATGTGCACTTACAGGCATTGCTCGAAAACTTTGAGGAGAAGATGGATTATTGTTTCTATGACCTTCTATATACGGTCAAAGATCTGAGGGAGGAAGAGATCGACCCGACATCTAAAATGGCGGCTTCTCCGGAGTGTACTGAGAACACTGAGACTTCCCGGTGCACTGTAAAAGCGGCCATCGCATTGCTGGAGGCATCTCAGACCTGCATGGAGACATCTTCACATACTAATTTGCCGATCCCAGTTGCAGGTTTCAGAGAGGAGAAGTGCCCCATAGCTATGATCTCGCCTGGAAATGAGGCAGATATAAAATGTAAAGTAGTGAGTGTACAGCCTGTATAACAGTGTAAATTTGCTGTCCCCTCAAAATAACTCAACACACAGCCATTAATGTCTAAACCATTGGCAAAAAAAGTGAGTACACCCCTTAGTGGAAATGTCCAAATTGGGCCCAAAGTGTCAATATTTTGTGTGGCCACCATTATTTTCCAGCACTGCCTTGGGCATGGAGTTCACCAGAGCTTCACAGGTTGCCACTGGAGTCCTCTTCCACTCCTCTATGATGACATCACAGAGCTGGTGGATGTTAGAGACCTTGCACTCCCCAACCTTCTGTTTGAGGATGCCCCACAGATGCTCAATAGATTTTAGGTCTGGAGACATGCTTGGCCAGTCCATCACCTTTACCCTCAGCTTCTTTAGCAAGGCAGTGGTTGTCTTGGACGTGTGTTTGGGGTTGTTATCATGTTGGAATACTGTCCTGTGGCCCAGTCTCCTAAGGGAGGGGATCATGCTCTGCTTCAGTATTTCACAGTACATGTTGGCATTCATGGTTCCCTCAATGAACAGTAGTTCCCCAGTGCCGACAGCACTCATATAGGCCCAGACCATGACACTCCCACCACCATGCTTGACTGTAGGCAAGACACACGTATCTTTGTATTCCTACCTGGTTGCCGCCACACACGCTTGACACCATCTGAACCAAATAAGTTTATCTTGGTCTCATCGGACCACAGGACATGGGTTCAGTAATCCATGTCCTTAGTCTGCTTGTCTTCAGCAAACTCTTTGCAGGCTTTCTTGAGCATCATCTTTAGAAGAAGCTTCCTTCTGGGACTACAGTCATGCAGACCAATTTGATGCAGTGTGCGGCATATGATCAGAGCACTGACAGGCTGACCCCCCACCCCTTCATCCTCTGCAGTAATGCAGGCAGCACTTATATGTCTATTTCCCAAAGACAACCTCTGGATATGACGCTGATCATGTGCACTCAACTTCTTTGGTCAACCATGGCGAGGTCTGTTCTGAGTGGATCCTGTCCTGTGAAACCGCTGTATGGTCTTGCCCACCGTGCTGCAGCTCAGTTTCAGGGTCTTGGCAATCTTCTTATAGCCTAGCCCATCTTTATGTAGAGCAACAATTCTTTTTTTTTTCAAGATCGTCAGAGAGTTATTTGCCATGAGGTGCCATGTTAAAATTCCAGACACACGGGGGGGCGGAGCCAGCATCAGATGAAGCAAGACGCATAAGCCATGAACTCCTGTAAAATTATCAAATATTAAGCCTCATAGAACATATATTTTACATTTTTTTAATTCAGTTTGGGCTCTACGCTCGAGAGAGGGAGAAAGTAACTCTATAATAGCCTTATTCAACGGATCCTTTAACATTTGTGACAGCACTGTCCGGGGAGCTCATCGCCTGTTACAACCACTAGGCAGAACTGGCAAATGTGCACTTACAGGCATTGCTCGAAAACTTTGAGGAGAAGATGGATTATTGTTTCTATGACCTTCTATATACGGTCAAAGATCTGAGGGAGGAAGAGATCGACCCGACATCTAAAATGGCGGCTTCTCCAGAGTGTACTGAGAACACTGAGACTTCCCGGTGCACTGTAAAAGCGGCCATCGCATTGCTGGAGGCATCTCAGACCTGCATGGAGACATCTTCACATACTAATTTGCCGATCCCAGTTGCAGGTTTCAGAGAGGAGAAGTGCCCCATAGCTATGATCTCGCCTGGAAATGAGGCAGATATAAAATGTAAAGTAGTGAGTGTACAGCCTGTATAACAGTGTAAATTTGCTGTCCCCTCAAAATAACTCAACACACAGCCATTAATGTCTAAACCATTGGCAAAAAAAGTGAGTACACCCCTTAGTGGAAATGTCCAAATTGGGCCCAAAGTGTCAATATTTTGTGTGGCCACCATTATTTTCCAGCACTGCCTTGGGCATGGAGTTCACCAGAGCTTCACAGGTTGCCACTGGAGTCCTCTTCCACTCCTCTATGATGACATCACAGAGCTGGTGGATGTTAGAGACCTTGCACTCCCCAACCTTCTGCTTGAGGATGCCCCACAGATGCTCAATAGATTTTAGGTCTGGAGACATGCTTGGCCAGTCCATCACCTTTACCCTCAGCTTCTTTAGCAAGGCAGTGGTTGTCTTGGACGTGTGTTTGGGGTTGTTATCATGTTGGAATACTGTCCTGTGGCCCAGTCTCCTAAGGGAGGGGATCATGCTCTGCTTCAGTATTTCACAGTACATGTTGGCATTCATGGTTCCCTCAATGAACAGTAGTTCCCCAGTGCCGACAGCACTCATATAGGCCCAGACCATGACAGTCCCACCACCATGCTTGACTGTAGACAAGACACACGTATCTTTGTATTCCTACCTGGTTGCCGCCACACACGCTTGACACCATCTGAACCAAATAAGTTTATCTTGGTCTCATCGGACCACAGGACATGGGTTCAGTAATCCATGTCCTTAGTCTGCTTGTCTTCAGCAAACTCTTTGCAGGCTTTCTTGAGCATCATCTTTAGAAGAAGCTTCCTTCTGGGACTACAGTCATGCAGACCAATTTGATGCAGTGTGCGGCATATGATCTGAGCACTGACAGGCTGACCCCCCACCCCTTCATCCTCTGCAGTAATGCAGGCAGCACTTATATGTCTATTTCCCAAAGACAACCTCTGGATATGACGCTGATCATGTGCACTCAACTTCTTTGGTCAACCATGGCGAGGTCTGTTCTGAGTGGATCCTGTCCTGTGAAACCGCTGTATGGTCTTGCCCACCGTGCTGCAGCTCAGTTTCAGGGTCTTGGCAATCTTCTTATAGCCTAGCCCATCTTTATGTAGAGCAACAATTCTTTTTTTTTTCAAGATCGTCAGAGAGTTATTTGCCATGAGGTGCCATGTTAAAATTCCAGACACACGGGGGGGCGGAGCCAGCATCAGATGAAGCAAGACGCATAAGCCATGAACTCCTGTAAAATTATCAAATATTAAGCCTCATAGAACATATATTTTACATTTTTTTAATTCAGTTTGGGCTCTACGCTCGAGAGAGGGAGAAAGTAACTCTATAATAGCCTTATTCAACGGATCCTTTAACATTTGTGACAGCACTGTCCGGGGAGCTCATCGCCTGTTACAACCACTAGGCAGAACTGGCAAATGTGCACTTACAGGCATTGCTCGAAAACTTTGAGGAGAAGATGGATTATTGTTTCTATGACCTTCTATATACGGTCAAAGATCTGAGGGAGGAAGAGATCGACCCGACATCTAAAATGGCGGCTTCTCCAGAGTGTACTGAGAACACTGAGACTTCCCGGTGCACTGTAAAAGCGGCCATCGCATTGCTGGAGGCATCTCAGACCTGCATGGAGACATCTTCACATACTAATTTGCCGATCCCAGTTGCAGGTTTCAGAGAGGAGAAGTGCCCCATAGCTATGATCTCGCCTGGAAATGAGGCAGATATAAAATGTAAAGTAGTGAGTGTACAGCCTGTATAACAGTGTAAATTTGCTGTCCCCTCAAAATAACTCAACACACAGCCATTAATGTCTAAACCATTGGCAAAAAAAGTGAGTACACCCCTTAGTGGAAATGTCCAAATTGGGCCCAAAGTGTCAATATTTTGTGTGGCCACCATTATTTTCCAGCACTGCCTTGGGCATGGAGTTCACCAGAGCTTCACAGGTTGCCACTGGAGTCCTCTTCCACTCCTCTATGATGACATCACAGAGCTGGTGGATGTTAGAGACCTTGCACTCCCCAACCTTCTGTTTGAGGATGCCCCACAGATGCTCAATAGATTTTAGGTCTGGAGACATGCTTGGCCAGTCCATCACCTTTACCCTCAGCTTCTTTAGCAAGGCAGTGGTTGTCTTGGACGTGTGTTTGGGGTTGTTATCATGTTGGAATACTGTCCTGTGGCCCAGTCTCCTAAGGGAGGGGATCATGCTCTGCTTCAGTATTTCACAGTACATGTTGGCATTCATGGTTCCCTCAATGAACAGTAGTTCCCCAGTGCCGACAGCACTCATATAGGCCCAGACCATGACAGTCCCACCACCATGCTTGACTGTAGGCAAGACACACGTATCTTTGTATTCCTACCTGGTTGCCGCCACACACGCTTGACACCATCTGAACCAAATAAGTTTATCTTGGTCTCATCGGACCACAGGACATGGGTTCAGTAATCCATGTCCTTAGTCTGCTTGTCTTCAGCAAACTCTTTGCAGGCTTTCTTGAGCATCATCTTTAGAAGAAGCTTCCTTCTGGGACTACAGTCATGCAGACCAATTTGATGCAGTGTGCGGCATATGATCTGAGCACTGACAGGCTGACCCCCCACCCCTTCATCCTCTGCAGTAATGCAGGCAGCACTTATATGTCTATTTCCCAAAGACAACCTCTGGATATGACGCTGATCATGTGCACTCAACTTCTTTGGTCAACCATGGCGAGGTCTGTTCTGAGTGGATCCTGTCCTGTGAAACCGCTGTATGGTCTTGCCCACTGTGCTGCAGCTCAGTTTCAGGGTCTTGGCAATCTTCTTATAGCCTAGCCCATCTTTATGTAGAGCAACAATTCTTTTTTTTTTCAAGATCGTCAGAGAGTTATTTGCCATGAGGTGCCATGTTAAAATTCCAGACACACGGGGGGGCGGAGCCAGCATCAGATGAAGCAAGACGCATAAGCCATGAACTCCTGTAAAATTATCAAATATTAAGCCTCATAGAACATATATTTTACATTTTTTTAATTCAGTTTGGGCTCTACGCTCGAGAGAGGGAGAAAGTAACTCTATAATAGCCTTATTCAACGGATCCTTTAACATTTGTGACAGCACTGTCCGGGGAGCTCATCGCCTGTTACAACCACTAGGCAGAACTGGCAAATGTGCACTTACAGGCATTGCTCGAAAACTTTGAGGAGAAGATGGATTATTGTTTCTATGACCTTCTATATACGGTCAAAGATCTGAGGGAGGAAGAGATCGACCCGACATCTAAAATGGCGGCTTCTCCAGAGTGTACTGAGAACACTGAGACTTCCCGGTGCACTGTAAAAGCGGCCATCGCATTGCTGGAGGCATCTCAGACCTGCATGGAGACATCTTCACATACTAATTTGCCGATCCCAGTTGCAGGTTTCAGAGAGGAGAAGTGCCCCATAGCTATGATCTCGCCTGGAAATGAGGCAGATATAAAATGTAAAGTAGTGAGTGTACAGCCTGTATAACAGTGTAAATTTGCTGTCCCCTCAAAATAACTCAACACACAGCCATTAATGTCTAAACCATTGGCAAAAAAAGTGAGTACACCCCTTAGTGGAAATGTCCAAATTGGGCCCAAAGTGTCAATATTTTGTGTGGCCACCATTATTTTCCAGCACTGCCTTGGGCATGGAGTTCACCAGAGCTTCACAGGTTGCCACTGGAGTCCTCTTCCACTCCTCTATGATGACATCACAGAGCTGGTGGATGTTAGAGACCTTGCACTCCCCAACCTTCTGTTTGAGGATGCCCCACAGATGCTCAATAGATTTTAGGTCTGGAGACATGCTTGGCCAGTCCATCACCTTTACCCTCAGCTTCTTTAGCAAGGCAGTGGTTGTCTTGGACGTGTGTTTGGGGTTGTTATCATGTTGGAATACTGTCCTGTGGCCCAGTCTCCTAAGGGAGGGGATCATGCTCTGCTTCAGTATTTCACAGTACATGTTGGCATTCATGGTTCCCTCAATGAACAGTAGTTCCCCAGTGCCGACAGCACTCATATAGGCCCAGACCATGACAGTCCCACCACCATGCTTGACTGTAGGCAAGACACACGTATCTTTGTATTCCTACCTGGTTGCCGCCACACACGCTTGACACCATCTGAACCAAATAAGTTTATCTTGGTCTCATCGGACCACAGGACATGGGTTCAGTAATCCATGTCCTTAGTCTGCTTGTCTTCAGCAAACTCTTTGCAGGCTTTCTTGAGCATCATCTTTAGAAGAAGCTTCCTTCTGGGACTACAGTCATGCAGACCAATTTGATGCAGTGTGCGGCATATGATCTGAGCACTGACAGGCTGACCCCCCACCCCTTCATCCTCTGCAGTAATGCAGGCAGCACTTATATGTCTATTTCCCAAAGACAACCTCTGGATATGACGCTGATCATGTGCACTCAACTTCTTTGGTCAACCATGGCGAGGTCTGTTCTGAGTGGATCCTGTCCTGTGAAACCGCTGTATGGTCTTGCCCACCGTGCTGCAGCTCAGTTTCAGGGTCTTGGCAATCTTCTTATAGCCTAGCCCATCTTTATGTAGAGCAACAATTCTTTTTTTTTTCAAGATCGTCAGAGAGTTATTTGCCATGAGGTGCCATGTTAAAATTCCAGACACACGGGGGGGCGGAGCCAGCATCAGATGAAGCAAGACGCATAAGCCATGAACTCCTGTAAAATTATCAAATATTAAGCCTCATAGAACATATATTTTACATTTTTTTAATTCAGTTTGGGCTCTACGCTCGAGAGAGGGAGAAAGTAACTCTATAATAGCCTTATTCAACGGATCCTTTAACATTTGTGACAGCACTGTCCGGGGAGCTCATCGCCTGTTACAACCACTAGGCAGAACTGGCAAATGTGCACTTACAGGCATTGCTTGAAAACTTTGAGGAGAAGATGGATTATTGTTTCTATGACCTTCTATCTACGGTCAAAGATCTGAGGGAGGAAGAGATCGACCCGACACCTAAGATGGCAGCTTCTCCGGAGTATACTGAGAACACTGAGACCTCCCGGTGCACTGTAAAAGTGCCCATCGCATTGCTGGAGGCATCTCAGACCCGCATTGAGACATCTCCACATACTAATTTGCCAATCCCAGTTGCAGGTTTCAGAGAGGAGAAGTGCCCCATAGCTATGATCTCGCCTGGAAATGAGGCAGATATATCGGGCAACACCGTATCATTTATATGCGGCTCATACCCTCCCATCGAGAGTGGGATCACTGACGCTGGAATGGCCTCGGTTATCATCAGATCAGCTGTGGAACCTAACAGTGCTATGAGCCTGCTTGAGATTGATAGAAACCCCCAGATACCGTTCAAAACAACCAAGCTTACACAGGACTCATGTGATGCAGACCTGACACCATTCACAAGACTTCACCTCATGGTGTCCAATTTCCATCCAACTAACGCTAGACGGCCAACGAGAATGTGGGAAGGCATAATCAATACATTGATAGGTTGTAAGTCTGACCAAAGCTTTGCCATTACGTGCCCTATACATGGACTCAAGTTATTAACGGCACATCCTTACCTACTCTGGCTTGAACAGGAACTGGTGTACATACTTGCGTTCCCTTCAGAAAATCAGGAGCTAAGACTACAATCTGCATTACAGCTCTCCGACAGTAAAGGCCTACGGAGAGGTGTGGGTTGAAGCAGTGCGGTTATTATATTGACTTCCACACAGTTAATATTGATGTTTGAATTGGTTCGTACAGTTTCCCTTTGACTTTGTTTTCCCCTTCATACCACCCAGATTATCCCATAGACTCACAGTAAATTTGTTTGAAAACCCCCACCTTCGGTGAATTCAACCTTTCTCATTATAACATTTTACCTGATTCTGTTCTCAGGCTATTTTGCCTAGTTTGGGGAATGAAGGACTATATGTTCTGTATTGCTTATATGGCTCTTGCTAACTCCATCTAACATGTTGCCCACATTTGGTAGAATGAATGGGCTTGTGTGACAAATGTTAAGTTAAAAGCAATTTACTATACTGTTTAAATTTAGACAAGGAAAAACTGACCATATACCTTGATATTAATACTTTTATGTCCTGATTTGGCTACTGACATCCTACTGCCTATTTACCTGAGGCGAGAGTACTTTTAAATCTGCCTTCTATATATTCTTGAAGTCCCTACTTATCTGTACTATATAGCTACTGCATATACCTAGCTGAGTGAGTGATTGTGTCAAAAGACATACAAAATTTGCTTACACTATAATAAGATGCACTCAATATACCATGAGGAGAAAGCCTCCTGATGTTTCATAGTTCACTAAGCACGCTGTCTCCTACCATGTAGGTACTATTACACTTCATTACATAGGAATAGATACTCCTTACAAATGCTAGATTATTATTGGGCTAAGTTGCCATACATTGAACTACTTATATTGTTATCTTTATAAGCTTACCATGATACTGAGTACTACATCTTTCCTTATATTTCTTTCTACTAGTCTGATATCAGCCCTTTCTTGGAAAGATATTTAGTAGGGAGATGGTACAAGTTTGTATATATTTTATAGGTATTTAGGCCCCATCTACCACTCATCTAAAATGATTTTGAGTTGTCCACTATCTACTTGATTTGGTCTCCTCTCATTGTACAGTCTCCCCTCTTTCCTTAAGGAGTTTTGTTAGAATTATGCCTAATTTTACATACTTAGTTTTCATTAAGGAGTCAGTCCTGAGAGAACTGAACCCAGTTCTTTCCACACAGGCTTGGAGATGTCACAGATATTGGGTTTTTATATATCTATGCCTCTTAAGTATGTATGCCAAATTTAAGACTCTCTTTCTTACTCCATCTCAATTAGTCCCCGGATACAGACTATAGCTTACAACTCTGTTATTTTCCCGGCGTAGTCTTTTACCTAGCTTAGCAAGCTGCTAGTTCATATTTTTTTTTTTTTTTTTATATTTACTAAATATGCTTAAATAGCCCCCACAAAGGTAATGTGGATGCCCCTAGCCCCAGACCCATCATAACAGATTATCCACCATATCCCCCCTACTTAACTGTGTTTTATTAATTCACTATTGTTCTTTACATTCCTTGAACTTTAGATAACACACACTTCTAACAGGGGCCCAACCTCCCCCCCCCCCCCCCACTCCTTCTCTTTTCCTCTCTCATCTTTTCTTCTCTCTTCTTTCTTCCTATTCCTAAAGCAGCTTTGGTCTGCTGATTTTCCCCACCTTCTTTTCTATTTAAATACTAGGTCCAAAAGTGACCATTTTCAATGCCAACTTCCTCTCTTAATGTCCATAAGCTTTATCGGGTTCAAAAGTAACCTTCCTTATCATTTGAGGAACTCATTACAGTAAATAACATAAAAATGAGGTTCGAGATTACTCTCCACATAGATTCAATGTATTACTTTTGCTTTATTCAGTATATATATATATGATTGTTATATAATATATCATCTGTATTTCATGGTATTTCATATATGTTGTATTATCTATATAACCTCAATAAAAATATAAATAAAAAAAAAATAAAAAAAAAATTCCAGACACACTTTTGTTGCCAATGGTTTAGACATTAATGGCTGTGTGTTGAGTTATTTTGAGGGGACAACAAATTTACACAGTTATACAGACTGTACACTCACTACTTTACATTGTAGCAAAGTGTTATTTCTTCAGTGTTGTCACATGAAAAGATATAATAAAATATTTACAAAAATGTGAGGGGTGTACTCACTTTTGTGGGACACTGTATATATAAAATGTGAGAATATATTTAAAAAATTTAAATTAAAATAAAAATAATAATATATTGAAAGATAGATAGAAACATACAGAATATTGTAAAATAAATGTTGTTGCTATGACGCTTTCTTGTGTTATTTGTTTGCACAATTCCTTGTAAACAAAAACGTCTCTTTTTTTCCAGGGTATTGAGTTATGTTTACTTTTGCAAAGCAATTAACCATGACAATTATAATCAGGTCCAGCGACTATTACATTAACAAACTATTGATGTGCATGCCAATAAAAATGTTTTATTTAGGCTTTAGAATAACAAGGGCATTGTATGTTTGCTAGAAATATGATAACAGATACATGAATTCACTCTGCATTACATATAAATAAAAGTATGACATTGAATAAATAACAGATATGTTGGTGTTAACCCTCACCATTAATGACAAAGACAACGCAGGGAAGGGTCTAATGACACTGCTAAAAACAGATCCAGCACTAAGGATTAACTGCACTGTACAAAGCTGCTGAGTGATAAATGAAGCAGAGATGAAAGGAAAACACATTTTTTAAAAAAAAACAACAACTAAAAAACAAAAACTAAGGCACAAAAATAATATAAGAATGAATGTTTACATTGGAGAACTACGTCTCTGTGGCATTTTAAGGGGGGTATGTGCTGTATGTTAGAGGTTTATTAGTTCTGTGGTTTTTTATACATGGAGATGAGGAGATGGGAAGTGTCCATATGCTCTTACAGTAGCAAATGAGCTGGCAGATGGAAGGAAGGACCATGAATGGGAACGTGTGATTGTGTATTATGGAGCAGCTTTGGACACCACATGGCATCTGAGAGCTGGACTGAGCTGGAACGGTCGCACTGGTCAGGTCACTTGCTGACACCCACAAACCTACATCTCCACCTGGAGAATGAGACATCACACCTATGACTGCCAGCGGAGATTCTTTAGGAGCAATTTGGTACTCAGGAATTTAAGCAGTTTTGGAGAAGATGACTGTGCGCCTAAGGACAATAAGGATCAGCAGAAAGGACATCCTGTGCCAGTCACCTGCCTGCACTATAGGTAATACCCAGTTTACATCTGTGTTATATATTTACTACTTGCAGATTAGGCGCGCACCCTAGACATTGCATACTGTAGTAAGTTACATAATCACCCAATTCTTCGCTCCATATATTTTAACCCTTTAGCGCTGGTGCGCTTTGTGTGTTAGCTGCTCATTTGTAAAGTATTTAATTACAGCTCTTTCAAACATTGTTTAAAATTGTGCTGCCTGCTGCAGAAATCCAGGCGCAGTTAACCTCTTTGCTGCCAGGATTAATGCTTTTGCATTCTTTTTTGGAGACGACTGGGTTAAATGAAATGATTGTTTCTGTTTAGCAGACACCAATTAATGTGTGGCTAAGAAATAAATACCACATCCTACCCAGTAAAACTGAGTTGTTGTAATATCCTGCAGATCGCTATAAAGTAAAACACAAGAAGATGTGTGTGTGATATGTAATAAGACTTGACTACCATCTGATGTGGAAATAATTCTCCAGGAAGGAACTCCCCTGTGGGAGCTTTTATATAGAAAATAAGAAAATATAAATAGGCTGCTTGATCAGTCCTATGAATATATTTAATTTACTATAATAGTTCACCTAAAACATAGACCACTGTGATTTCCTGTTCTTTTGTTGGCATATTGTAATCTCAAGGCTATAATCATGTTGTCAGACCTCTGAAAGCTTACAGTACGCACTCCAGTTCAAAATAGTAATCTTCTCTTCCACAGGGTTGTTCAGCAGAAACATCTTGAGTGCATTGGTATCTGTGAGTGGTGCAAGCAGGAAAAATGCTGATAAGAGTGAAGACAAGTCAGTTGACAGAAATCCATCACTCTTTGCACAGTGCGGAACCCAACTGTCCCCAAAAGAACGTTCTCCCATCTGCATTCATGACTGAGAGACCCATATTTACAATTGAACATGACTTGCTCGCATTAAACCTAACCAACATCACTGATTGTGGAGAGGAAATCCTACCTTATGGGGATATTGAGAAGATTGTCATTGGAGTGGTGTTGGCCATCATCACACTCTTAACTATAGCAGGCAATGCCCTCGTCATCATATCTGTGTGCATTGTCAAGAAGCTCAGACAACCTTCCAATTACTTGGTGGTTTCATTGGCAGCAGCGGATCTGTCTGTAGCTGTGGCCGTGATGCCCTTTGTCATTATTACTGACTTGGTTGGTGGAAAATGGCTCTTCGGAAAAGTTTTTTGCAATGTGTTTATTGCCATGGATGTAATGTGTTGTACAGCATCCATCATGACCTTATGTGTCATCAGTGTTGACAGGTAAGAAATATGATCTTCAGTATTCATGTGTGTAAGAGACCTTACTGTATCATGTTGGGTTGAGTTATAAACGGTCATTTATCAATGCTTGTGATCAATAGAAATAGCATTAGACTAATGTGAGAGCTTCCCTACAGGAGATATAAATCTTTCCCTTATTGGTCCCAGTGAAAATACTTTTTTTTTTAGCTCTCATTAGGTTTACTTAAACTTGAAAATGTATTGTTAAATTAATGCTTTAAACACGTTGGTGGTCTCTTCAAATTTGTCATCTGGAGTATACTGGATACTGACAATGCTACTTACCGTATGAATATTGATCAACTAAATCCACTATTTATACTTGGAGAAGCTCAAATTATTTATTGTAGGTCTTAAATAAATAAACTGTAGATGAAATATTGAAGAAAGTTCCACTGAATAATTTGACTCGTAGACAATTCCTTATAGCATATCTAGGTAGTAATGTCTCCAAGTTTTATTTCTATCTCTTATCTTTGTTTAATACTATCTATCGATATCTATCAACTATCTATCTATCTATCCATCTATCTTTCCCTATCTCTCTTTATCTATCTATCATCTATCTATCTATCTTTCCCTATCTCTCTTTATCTATCTATCATCTATCTATCTATCTATTTATCTATCTATCTATCATCTATCTATCCATCTATCTTTCCCTATCTCTCTTTATCATCTATCTATCTATCTATCTATCTATCTATCTATCTATCTATCTATCTATCTATCCATCTATCTTTCCCTATCTCTCTTTATCTATCTATCTATCAATCAATCAATCTATCTATCTATCTATCTATCTATCTATCTATCTATCTATCTATCTATCTATCTATCTATCTATATCTATCCATCCATCTATCTGTAAAACAACTTTGTGTGTCTCATGATTTCCCCCTTAATATTATTGCTGGGTCATAAATCTTGGGAAAAGCCACAGCACCTCAATTATGCATCATATATGATAACATGATGAAGGTCTATTGTTGACCGAAACGTCTTTGCTGTATACTCACCAATATATGATATATGATGCATAATTGAGGTGCTATGGCTCCCTGGATTTGCTGTTACGATTGGGGATCTGTGCAGGATCCTTGCTACGTGCACCTATATTTTGGACTGTGAGTGCTGGGCTACATTTGCTTTGTTGGGTTATAAATCTTACCTATATTTTAATCCAATTATCTAGAATAATTCACTTAATAGAAATCAGATTAATGGAAAATATGATTGCAGAGTACAGAGTATGTATTCAGTAATGCAATATTTAACTCAAGTTTAGAAGAATAAATAACAAAAATGTAGGTTCATGAATATCTTGTAAAAAATGTTATGCAAATAAATAAAAGTGAGGGGTTAATACAAAACAAGTAATGTTCAAATTCAACAAAAATACAGGATTGATAGAAGTGCTGGGACAGATCACACATTTGTAAGAAGCTTTTCTGCCTGATTGTTGGGTTGTTAAAGAGGAATCAGCTTATGGTAAAAGCCTGACCACAGGCTTTAACACCTGCTTAGAACATCATAGATAATACCCATTAAATAGAAATTACTGAGGTTTAATAATGCACGAACCCTTATTATAAATTAAATGATTCAATCACAAAGGTGAATTCACCATATCAATGCCAATTAATCAGTTTTGCACAAACAATAATTGTATATTTGTTATTTTTAAAAGCCCATATTTAGAACATTGTTTAAAAGGGACATGAAACCCAATTTTTTTCTTTCATGATTCAGGTAGAGAATACAATTTTAAACAACTGTTTTTTTTTTTTTACTTCTGTTATCTAGTTTGCTTCATTCTTTAGATATCCTTTGTTAAAGAATTAGCAATGCACATGGGTGAGCCAATCACATGAGGCATCTATGTGCAGCCACCAATTAGCAGCTACTGAGCTTATTTAGATATGCTTTTCAACAAATGATATCAAGAGAATGAATTGCATTATATAATAGAATTAAATTGGAAAGCTGTTTAAAATCGCATGCTCTTTTTAAATCATGAAAAAAATAATATGGGTTTCATGTCCCTTTAATGACATTTTTTTTAAAATATAGTTGAGTTTTTTCCATATGATTTGGTTCTGTGTATTGATTTCATTTTCTCTATACTTTGCAACTGTAAACGCTCCATATAAGCTTTGTAGAGTGCAATAAATTTAGCAAGTTACAGATCCTTTTTAGCTCAAAGTGGATGTTTCCCAAAATTCATTTTATAAGCTATTTTTGTTTTGAAGATTGGGGTGCCACAATGTTAATTAGTGGTGCAAAGTGCCAATGCAGTTGGCATGAATGCCACCCTTTGATAACTAATAAAAACTGCACCTGTTCATTTGTGTAAAGAGTCAGTGAAGTTGCTTTTTATTTAGAAGTTTCTATTATTTTATTTTTAGATGTTCCCTTCTATTTTCAAAGAAATAATGAAAAAAAACAAAAACTTCCCAGTGATACAAAAAAGACTTGTTAACCTTGTGTTATTATTTATTGGAGCAGAATCACTAAAACCATGAAATATCTCCCAATCTTGAAACAGCACCATAGCATTTCAAAGATAGGAGACATGTTTGCCAGTTAAAGATTCACTAAATGTTTGATGAATCTAATAATCTCTTTAATTTCTCTTATTCTGTGCAACATTTCTCTAATAATGAATTATTTCTCCATTCTTTAGTGAATTAACTTTGTAGAATTACACAGTTTTAGAGGCTGTTAATGATTCTAGCCCAATAGCTAAACATATTTACTGTTATTACACTTTTATGACAATGATAGGAGTCATTTGCAACCAATAACAAACTAAATGATGCCTGGCATGAAAATATGATGTAATCAAGAATATTGCAATTCATATTTTTTTCTATAATACATTTAATTGCTTTAGATTTTACATACAATATAAAAGCCATCTTCACTTTGTTAATAAAAATGGACACACTGTACAACATATCTACAACATATAATAAGGCTTGTTTTGCTGTTTTGAAATCTGCAATTGTGTTGCAAAAACTATGCTATAAAATATGGATTATGTTTTTTGTTGTCTACCACAAAGAAACAAAATATTCATATAAAAATAATATCAGATTTATATTGAAATTCATTTTGATTCATCAAATTTAGAATTTGTATATTAGTTTTGAAAAGTGTTTTACAAAACCCAATTTCATACATACTCCACTGGGAAACATTATTTGTGTAATAAATGGAATTGGGTAAAGGTTTATGGGAGAAAAGGAAGTGTATTAATTTACATTTGTTAGCAATGATTGTCAAAGGGACATACAAAAACAAACATTTTCTTTCATGATTCAAATAAAGCATAGAATAAAAGAAAACCAAATTTGCTTCATTCTCTTGATATCCTTTGTTAATGGAGCAGCAATGCACTGCTGGAAGCCAGCTGGACACACTGGGTGAGCCTATGACAAGAGGCATATATGTGCAGCCACCAATCAGCTAGCTAGCTCCTAGGTATGCTTTTCAGCAAATGATAACAAGAGAACAAAGCAAATTAGATAATAGTAATAAGTAAATTTGTAAGTTGTCTAAAGTTTCACATTTATCATTGAAGTTTAATTTTAACTTTACCCTTCAATACATCTGAATGTTTTTTTCTTTAAATGTTTGCATGCAATTACACATCTTTTTGTAGAACACTGGTCCTATTATAGATTTGTATTATTATACAATGCCCGACCATATGACACTTACATCACATAGTATTATAATTGTATTTGTGACACATAAACAGAGTACATATTTTTAACATTGAAATTAATGAAAATAAAAGCTTATCTTCCACAGCTTCGACATTTACCCATAGATAAAAAATAGATGGTACATTTCGATCTGACATGACGCAGAGATATTACACAACACAGAATCAATCAAATGCAAGGACCAAATATAAAGTTCACCAATAAAGTCCAGTGACCCTAGAGCGATTTAATAGGTGACCAAAATCTGCAAGTTACATATTAGATAACAGTCTTTAAAGGGACATGATAATGATACTAAAAAAAAAAAAAAACTTTCTGAAAGAATTAAACCAGCTTTTTTGCTGTGGGATTTGTCCTATCTGCCAGTGACCATAGAGTCCTTAGTTTCCCAGGACTCAGTTGCACACAGAAAACTCCCTGTTTGTCTAACTTACATTTTTAAACAGCTTTTACATGAAAACAATATTAGTTACATATTTAATCGCTCGCCTGCTCATGACGAGAACGGGTCATCATGTAAACTGCTGCTTGTTAGCGTATGATGACCAGTTTCATCATGTAAACTGCTGCTTGTTAGCGTATGATGACCAGTCTCATCATGTAAACTGCTGCTTGTTAGCGTATGATGACCAGTCTCATCATGTAAACTGCTGCTTGTTAGCGTATGATGACCAGTCTCATCATGTAAACTGCTGCTTGTTAGCGTATGATGACCAGTCTCATCATGTAAACTGCTGCTTGTTAGCGTATGATGACCAGTCTCATCATGTAAACTGCTGCTTGTTAGCGTATGATGACCAGTCTCATCATGTAAACTGCTGCTTGTTAGCGTATGATGACCAGTCTCATCATGTAAACTGCTGCTTGTTAGCGTATGATGACCAGTCTCATCATGTAAACTGCTGCTTGTTAGCGTATGATGACCAGTCTCATCATGTAAACTGCTGCTTGTTAGCGTATGATGACCAGTCTCATCATGTAAACTGCTGCTTGTTAGCGTATGATGACCAGTCTCATCATGTAAACTGCTGCTTGTTAGCGCATGATGACCAGTCTCATCATGTAAACTGCTGCTTGTTAGCGCATGATGACCAGTCTCATCATGTAAACTGCTGCTTGTTAGCGTATGATGACCAGTCTCATCATGTAAACTGCTGCTTGTTAGCGCATGATGACCAGTCTCATCATGTAAACTGCTGCTTGTTAGCGCATGATGACCAGTCTCATCATGTAAACTGCTGCTTGTTAGCGCATGATGACCAGTCTCATCATGTAAACTGCTGCTTGTTAGCGTATGATGACCAGTCTCATCATGTAAACTGCTGCTTGTTAGCGCATGATGACCAGTCTCATCATGTAAACTGCTGCTTGTTAGCGCATGATGACCAGTCTCATCATGTAAACTGCTGCTTGTTAGCGTATGATGACCAGTCTCATCATGTAAACTGCTGCTTGTTAGCGTATGATGACCAGTCTCATCATGTAAACTGCTGCTTGTTAGCGTATGATGACCAGTCTCATCATGTAAACTGCTGCTTGTTAGCGCATGATGACCAGTCTCATCATGTAAACTGCTGCTTGTTAGCGCATGATGACCAGTCTCATCATGTAAACTGCTGCTTGTTAGCGTATGATGACCAGTCTCATCATGTAAACTGCTGCTTGTTAGCGTATGATGACCAGTCTCATCATGTAAACTGCTGCTTGTTAGCGTATGATGACCAGTCTCATCATGTAAACTGCTGCTTGTTAGCGCATGATGACCAGTCTCATCATGTAAACTGCTGCTTGTTAGCGCATGATGACCAGTCTCATCATGAAGGGGAATTGCTGATCACAACTGATCGGTGATTCCTCTCCACAGCAGGACTGATCGTTGGTGGTATAATGGGCTGCACTCCCTGAGCTACATGGGAGTGCTGATAGTGTCACTACGAACGTGCGTGGTGACATCACAGAGGGGGCAGGACCACAAAATGATGGGTAGCTTAGGAGGGTAGCTGTTCAAACCCCTCAATTTCAGCTACCTTATTAGCCACAGAGATCCAAGAGCCCTCATTTGAAAGGACCCACCAGAGAACAAGCTACTGAGCTGCTGAACATTCCTGGTTGAGCGCTGCTCTTTTTGTGGGGTCATGACAAATCCATAACAAATTGTACTAAAAACCTGCAAAACACATTAATTTGGGGCTTTTCAGATACATTTGTTCATGCCTTCCAACATTGTCTAAAAGTTGTCGGAGATGGGGAGATTAGGGAACTTGTGGGTGGCGGCCACCAGCGTTCTCTGGGTGAGGCCATGACTGGAGGGATGGGGTCATAATTGGGCATGCCCAGGCTGGATGGATATGTTGTGGGCAGAGCTGCAACAGTCCCTTAAAGGGCCATGTTACTCATTTACTAAATCACTTGAAAGTGGTGCAGCATATCTATAAAAAGCTGACTAGAAAATATCACATGAACATTTATGTAAAAAAGGAAGATATTTTACTTTAAAATTCTTCATCTCACCAGAGTTCCCTGTAGGCAACTATACTTTAGCTACTCTTTTTACTGTCATCTGCATATGGTGACAAAAAACAACAGGTTGCTTAAATTCCCTTTACAATTGGTTGTGGTTACTGGGGAAATCATTAGTTAAAATATCTTCCTTTTTCACAGATAAACTGCATTACTGTTACTTGATTCAGCATTTGGATAAAATGTCCCTTTAAAACTTGAATGCTGAAAAGTTGCAGGTGAGAAGCAGGCCATACCTCAAACCCATGAAAATCCCATCGGATCCAGGTCAATTTGGACTGCTGTTTGTGCCATGAGAAAACACCTTTCTGGCTGATTTACAAAATATTTTTTAGGAATTTCAATATTAAACCTTGGATGTGTTGAAAACATATTGTTTCCTGTTTCTGTGCTGTTCACATAAATATTTTTTCAAATGACCTTGTGCATGCTCCTATCAACTAATAAGCTTTGTATAATGAAAAATAAAAAATACAGTTCTATTCACATTTTAAAACCATAGATTAGATATGATCATCCAATTGTCAATTTATAATTGAGATACAGAATTTGGCATTTTTTAAAGGCACATGGAACCCAAAATGATTCTTGAATGATTTAGATAGAGATTACAATTTAAAAAAAGTGTTTAACTTACTTCTAGTATCAAATTTGCTTCTTTCTATTGTTATTCTTTGTTGAAGTGATACCTAGGTACACGCCTGGAGCACTGCATGACAAGAAATAGTGCTGCCATCTAGTGCTCTAGCTAATGTATAACATTAGTACTACATGACAGGAAATAGTGCTGCCATCTAGTGCTCTTGCTAATGTATAACATTAGTACTACATGACAGGAAATAGTGCTGCCATCTAGTGCTCTTGCTAATGTATAACATTAGTACTGCATGACAGGAAATAGTGCTGCCATCTAGTGCTCTTGCTAATGTATAACATTAGTACTACATGACAAGAAATAGTGCTGCCATCTAGTGCTCTTGCTAATGTATAACATTAGTACTACATGACAAGAAATAGTGCTGCCATCTAGTGCTCTTGCTAATGTATAACATTAGTACTACATGACAAGAAATAATGCTGCCATCTAATGCTCTTGCTAATGTATAACATTAGTACTATATGACAGGAAATAGTGCTGCCATCTAGTGCTCTTGCTAATGTATAACATTAGTACTACATGACAGGAAATAGTGCTGCCATCTAGTGCTCTTGCTGATGTATAACATTAGTACTACATGACAGGAAATAGCGCTGCCATCTAGTGCTCTTGCTAATGAATAACATTAGTACTACATGACAGGAAATAGTGCTGCCATCTAGTGCTCTTGCTAATGTATAACATTAGTACTACATGACAGGAAATAGTGCTGCCATCTAGTGTTCTTGCTGATGTATAACATTAGTACTACATGACAAGAAATAGTTCTGCCATCTAGTGCTCTTGCTAATGTATAACATTAGTATACATGACAAGAAATAGTGCTGCCATCTAGTGCTCTTGCTAATGTATAATATTAGTACTATATGACAGGAAATAGTGCTGTCATCTAGTGTTCTTGCTAATGTATAACATTAGTACTATATGACAGGAAATAGTGCTGCCATCTAGTGCTCCTGCTAATGTATAACATTAGTACTATATGACAGGAAATAGTGCTGCCATCTAGTGCTCTTGCTAATGTATAACATTAGTACTACATGACAGGAAATAGCGCTGCCATCTAGTGCTCTTGCTAGTGTATAACATTAGTACTACATGACAAGAAATAGTGCTGCCATCTAGTGCTCTTGCTAATGTATAACATTAGTACTACATGACAAGAAATAGTGCTGCCATCTAGTGCTCTTGCTAATGTATAACATTAGTATACATGACAGGAAATAATGCTGCCATCTAGTGCTCTTGCTAATGTATAACATTAGTACTATATGACAGGAAATAGTGCTGCCCTCTAGTGCTCTAGCTAATGTATTACATTAGTACTATATGACAGGAAATAGTGCTGCCATCTAGTGCTCTAGCTAATGTATCACATTAGTACTACATGACAGGAAATAGTGCTGCCATCAAGTGCTCTTGCTAATGTATAACATTAGTACTACATGACAGGAAATAGTGCTGCCATCTAGTGCTCTTGCTAATGTATAACATTAGTACTACATGACAGGAAATAATGCTGCCATCTAGTGCTCTTGCTCATGTATAACATTAGTACTATATGACAGGAAATAGTGCTGCCATCTAGTGCTCTTGCTAATGTATTACATTAGTACTATATGACAGGAAATAGTGCTGCCATCTAGTGCTCTTGCTAATGTATAACATTAGTACTATATGACAGGAAATAGTGCTGCCATCTAGTGCTCTTGCTCATGTATAACATTAGTACTACATGACAAGAAATAGTGCTGCCATCTAGTGCACTAGCTAATGTATAAGATTTTTGCAAAACTGCTGCTATGTAGTGTTGCAGACACGTGCACACTCCTGAACTTACCTTCCTGCTTTTCAACCAAGGATAACAAAGAAACAAAGAAAATGTAATATTAGAAGTTAACTGGAAAATTGTTTAAAATTGTATGTTCTATCTGAATCATGAAAGAAAAAAAATTTTTTTTTATTGTCCCTTTAAGCATAAAAAAATATGCTTACAGATGGTAAGACCACCTTGGGGTGGCGATAAATTACAGATCCTCAGTCGACAAGAGAGCTTGTGGATCCACAAATTGGATAGCCTGGTGCGTAAGGGTTTCAACTTTGAATTCGACATTATTAACTACTGGCAAAGATAATAAATAGATCATGGTTGAGCTGAGATTTAGAAGTTTGGAATCTTTGTTTTTTTTGTAGTCAGACCCATTTATGTAAATAGCCCACTACAATCTTGATATTGCAATAGCCCTATAAGTCATTACTCTACCATACATGTTTACACATCGGATGTATAACTGAGCTAGATTATGACCCTAGTGGTCCATCTAGATCACAATCGCTGTTAGTATCTGATGTGTTAGCATAGATGGATATGTACACTTACTCTGTCTCAAACACATGTGATTGAGGATAAATCCCTTACTATTATCCCTCGGGATGCCTGTATTAGATGATTTTATATTTGGCTAGGTAACATTGCACTGGTCATTTCCTATGGCGGCTGAGGTTAGGAGTATCATGTATGTTCATAACCCCCTGGGACTTGGTTATGGGAAGGATCGTGTAATACCTAAGTTTAGGTTACTTGCGTTATAGCTGTATCTATCTATCTATCCATCTATCTATCTATCTATCTATCTATCTATCTATCTATCTATCTATATATAATGTGTATATATATATATATACTGTATATATATAGATATATATGTACTGTATATATATATATATATATATATATATATATATATATATATATATATATATATACTGTATATATACAGGGAGTGCAGAATTATTAGGCAAATGAGTATTTTGACCACATCATCCTCTTTATGCATGTTGTCTTACTCCAAGCTGTATAGGCTCGAAAGCCTACTACCAATTAAGCATATTAGGTGATGTGCATCTCTGTAATGAGAAGGGGTGTGGTCTAATGACATCAACACCCTATATCAGGTATGCATAATTATTAGGCAACTTCCTTTCCTTTGGCAAAATGGGTCAAAAGAAGGACTTGACAGGCTCAGAAAAGTCAAAAATAGTGATATATCTTGCAGAGGGATGCAGCACTCTTAAAATTGCAAAGCTTCTGAAGCGTGATCATCGAACAATCAAGCGTTTCATTCAAAATAGTCAACAGGGTCGCAAGAAGCGTGTGGAAAAACCAAAGCGCAAAATAACTGCCCATGAACTGAGAAAAGTCAAGCGTGCAGCTGCCAAGATGTCACTTGCCACCAGTTTGGCCATATTTCAGAGCTGCAACATCACTGGAGTGCCCAAAAGCACAAGGTGTGCAATACTCAGAGACATGGCCAAGGTAAGAAAGGCTGAAAGACGACCACCACTGAACAAGACACACAAGCTGAAACGTCAAGACTGGGCCAAGAAATATCTCAAGACTGATTTTTCTAAGGTTTTATGGACTGATGAAATGAGAGTGAGTCTTGATGGGCCAGATGGATGGGCCTGTGGCTGGATTGGTAAAGGGCAGAGAGCTCCAGTCCGACTCAGACGCCAGCAAGGTGGAGGTGGAGTACTGGTTTGGGCTGGTATCATCAAAGATGAGCTTGTGGGGCCTTTTCGGGTTGAGGATGGAGTCAAGCTCAACTCCCAGTCCTACTGCCAGTTTCTGGAAGACACCTTCTTCAAGCAGTGGTACAGGAAGAAGTCTGCATCCTTCAAGAAAAACATGATTTTCATGCAGGACAATGCTCCATCACACGCGTCCAAGTACTCCACAGCGTGGCTGGCAAGAAAGGGTATAAAAGAATAAAATCTAATGACATGGCCTCCTTGTTCACCTGATCTGAACCCCATTGAGAACCTGTGGTCCATCATCAAATGTGAGATTTACAAGGAGGGAAAACAGTACACCTCTCTGAACAGTGTCTGGGAGGCTGTGGTTGCTGCTGCACGCAATGTTGATGGTGAACAGATCAAAACACTGACAGAATCCATGGATGGCAGGCTTTTGAGTGTCCTTGCAAAGAAAGGTGTCTATATTGGTCACTGATTTGTTTTTGAATGTCAGAAATGTATATTTGTGAATGTTGAGATGTTATATTGGTTTCACTGGTAAAAATAAATAATTGAAATGGGTATATATTTGTTTTTTGTTAAGTTGCCTAATAATTATGCACAGTAATAGTCACCTGCACACACAGATATCCCCCTAAAATAGCTAAAACTAAAAACAAACTAAAAACTACTTCCAAAAATATTCAGCTTTGATATTAATGAGTTTTTTGGGTTCATTGAGAACATGGTTGTTGTTCAATAATAAAATTAATCCTCAAAAATACAACTTGCCTAATAATTCTGCACTCCCTGTATATATATATATACATAGAAATGACGAATAGTACAAAGTGGACCACCTTTTACAAAAATGAGGGATTATAAACCAGAGCTATTAAACGGGCCGCATTTTTAAATTTTGAGGAACACTTCTCTGTTTTATGGAATACACCGAATAAAGTTTTTTACTTTTATCTCTACTCTGCACTGTGTTTTACTTAAGCAGCAAGAGAAACACATTGTACCTTTCTTTTTTCTATATATATATATATATATACAATGTCAAGACTTTGGGAAACTACTGTTTATATTTACATTTATATTGATGTTCTAATTACTGCTAGTCATATGTCCTCATAGGGCTTCTTGTATATCAGATAAGACAAGAGGGCATAGTGTGTGTATATAGTCATTTATGTATGAGAAGCTAATAATGACTCTTCCTAACATTTACACACCAGTAATGAATATGCCACTGTCTTATTATCATTACTCACTATCCAAGCAAATTCGGATCAAACTCTAATAGATTGCTCATTCTCTAAGGAGTATACAAGTGGTTAATAATTGTGTAATTCATCTTAGCCAATGGGATTGTTTTTAACCTTTTTTAAACATTACTAACCTGTGTACAATTAGGTCTATGATTATGGTCCAAATGACTGAAACCGGTCAGACTTATTCTCTCATGGCTTATCCTATTTTGGATTCTGCTGTTTGATACAGCTGTCAACTTTTATTTATTTTTTTAAATAAAGAAGTTTTATTTTTACATATGAGGCTGGACTGCTGTGGATTATTGTGTTTGTTTTACATAAGAAATATTCTAAATTATATGAAATGATATGATACCCAATAAATCAGGTGCTCTGACAGAATGCCGACGGACATTTGGCCAATGGACAGAATGCTGAAGCATGTTCCGAGTTCGGCCAAGGGCAGATACGCTCCAGAGTGCTGTGTTCTAATTAGAGCCTCGGGCACCACAACCGCCTCTGGGAACCTAACTATGGGCCCCAGCCCGCACGTCTTGTAGTTCTCTGTATGGGAAATACTCTATCTCTCTATCTCTCTATCTATCTATCTATCTATCTATCGAATCTATCTTTCTATCTATCTATCTATCTATCTATCAAATCTATCTATCTATCAAATCTATTTATCTATCTATCAAATCTATCTATCTTTCTCGTGGCCGTACTGTTATCTGACAGCCACTTGTCTGTCAGAATATTATCCGTTGGTCAAATGTCCGTAGGCCAAATGTCCAATGGCTAACATCGGCTAACGGATTTATGGCACACATGTCATGAATTAATACTATTGTTTGTTTTGCAGTTGAGGGACATACCCAGTGAAAAGTCTCTAGAGTTTTTGTGTTATCTTTATTGCTGTGGTGAATTAGGAGCAGGAATAGATAATCTCCGGTATTGGTCAGAAGCATGTAGAAAGGTCAGAGTTCTTAATCCCATGAAATGCTCACCACCCTCTCCTGGTGCAGTGGGAAAAAATATTTTTAAAGGGCTATGAAACTTAAGAAAATGTGTGTTTGATTCAGGCAGGACATACAATTTTATAAAAAGTTTCCAATTTACTACTATTAACAAATTTGCTTCATTCTCATGATATTCTTTGTTGCTGAGATACTTAGGGATAAATGGTGTTTCATGCCCTTTTAGATTACAGGAAAACCAGGCAAAATAATGAATGAAAGTTAATTCCAAAGGCATTTTTTTTACTATTCATAATTGAAAATTTTGGGCCAGATTACGAGTGGCGCGTTAACAGTTACACACAAGTGAAAAGGGATTTATCGCGGATGTCTGCGTGCGTCAGGTTTATCACTCAAATTACAAGTTGAAAGTAAACACGATCAATTGAGCACAATTGTGATTAATGCTAGAATGATTACCGCGTCCTCAGAGCTCTTGTTAACTGAATCGCGAAACAAAAAGTGCCACAAAACACAACAAAAATAAATTACAAAGTATATTTACACTCATAATAACACTGTCTAATAAAATAATTTATAAAAATATTGCACAAAAAAGTTATAAGGGCTCAAATATATGAGGTCTAAGGCATTAGGAAAAAAAGGCAGGCATAGGGCTTTAACACTGAGATACATACATATACATGTTTAAATGGGGCTGATTGCTGTCTGCCACCTCAGTCTTAGGACCACTGCTTCTTAACTTCCTCTTTAGTCAGAGAGGGTCGGAAGCAACATCGGCTGCTTCATAAATAGACCCCATTAAGTCAACCAGGCAATTAGGTTCTTACAACTTTATGGATCATAATGACCTGGGTATCCCAGCTGGATGATATCACTCTGTAAGGGTCTGTTCTGCTGAATATATTGTATATTCCATATGAGTTGGGGTAGATTGGATCCCAGTATTCAAAATAAAGCAGTGTGAGTGTCCATAAATATCTATTACGATTCCTGAGAAAAGAAGATCATATTTTGTTCTGCTCTGTTTGGTTCTTGAGCTGAGGGATCTCTGATGGACTTTGCATTTTGCTTTCAAGGAAGGTATCAAGATCAGATGGAAAAATCAGCCAATATGTATTTCACTATAAATGGGCATCTCGCGTGGCACTGGTCTAATCTCCTATGTGATAATGCTGCAAAATCAGATGCGATAGTGACTGTATCCTAAAGGTTAAAAAACAAATGCAAAAATCCAGCCCGGCTCATCGATCATACAAAACATAATTTATTTTTCACAACTTAAAATAATATCAGGAAAGGGGATTATAAGTCCGAAAATCCTCATGAATAGAGGGCGCTCCCGTACATTCTACAACATTCTATAACGCACTTCGGGTTTATTCCGTACTCAAAGCTAAATGCTCTCAAGTGTCCAACATTTTTAATAACAACCTCCACCATTGGTTCCCAAAACCCTGACGTCATTTTCTGGACAGGCTTCACTGCACCGTGAAACTGCAAAAAAAATCTTTCTTTGATTTCCCTAAAATCATCATATCCTAAAGGAACCTTAATTATTTTATTTATACATTAGAATTTATTCTCTGCATTTTGGTTTGCAGTCCCAGGACATATCCCCTTCAAACGCCTCTTAATTTTTGTTTATTATAGTTCCTTAGGGACAAATATAAATGAGCTCTTCCACATCTCAGTCAATCAGTCTGTAGCACATAGCAGTGTCATGGTTCTGTAGAGTGTACTCCAGGTTCTAAGGGGCAGTGAAACTAATGACATTTTTAGAGTTATATGAATGGAAAACCAGGCAAAATAAAATAAGAAAGTGCATTGCAGAGTTGTTTAGTTGTGCATAATTAAATATTTTATGAGGAATACAATTTTAAGTTTAATGTCTGTCTTCTCTTTCCCTTAAAATTGTACATGGATTGTATGATTTGCCTATCACATTAGTTATTGTTCATGTTCTAAATATAAGCAGTTGGCAGCTTTAAAAACAAACAAACAAAAAAACAACAGTTTCTACTAAGGAGGAATTTTAGGTTTTATAGTACAATGAAACAGGGAAAGAAAGTTCCATTTATGGAGCACTTAACTGATAAAGGTTTGGAGGCTCTTCTTGACTTCAGATACTAATACTTGAGTCAAGTACTTTTTTGAGAGGAGAATAATGAGGAAGTTAAATCTAACTCTCTAGTGTGTTCATCATGATTATCCATATTTGACAGCAGCTGCATATAAAAATGAAAAAAAAAAAAAAGATTGTCGGCTTGATAATAGATTAACTTTAATCTTTGAGACTGTTGACTAGGTTGGGTTTAGATTGTAATGGATCGGGAGTTTGGGAACATCTTTTCATTATAGGAACTAGGCGGAACACTGTCTTAAATCATCTCAGATTTAATATAGGTACCAATAGGTAAGCATAAGGAGCAGTGGTAGAATTCTGAAATTTTACCAACAGGTTCTAGTGAGATTCCAAAATTTTACCAACAGGTTCTAGTGGGATTCCAAAATTTTACCAACAGGTTCTGGTGGGATTCTGATATATAATACGAAACCTTTAGACTTTCTAAATTTTAGGAACAAGTTCTTAAGAACTGATGAGAACAGCTGAATCCCACCATAGGGATATTTTTTCTGTAACTTGATGTAACTTGATTTATATGGCTTGTAACTTTCTGAAAGACCATATGTTTGTATCCTTGTCTATACTATATTGTGAAATCAAAATATTGGAAACATAAAAATAATCTAGTAACTTATTTGTAACTCCATTATCTGCTTATATACATATGTAAGCACATAAAAGTATATGAGCATCTGTATGTGTGCATGTGTACATACATGTGTATATGTGCACCTAATAGTTTTTTTTAACTCCTAAGATATGTTTTGGGTTGTATTGTCATGCAGGGGTGGCCATATTTTAGTTAAAGTTTAAGTCTACAATGTTTTCAGATATGCTAATATCATCTATAAAATGAGTACCAGTATTGTGCGTCTAACAAAGTTACGTTATGCACTAAGCTAAATAGGTGGTTTGCTATCTACATGACTAAATAAAGAAAAATATTTTAGGTGTTATTTATGAACCTCTGAAGGCAGCTTTGGAGCCGTTTTGGTGCAGGCTCGCTCATGCCTGTTACTATAGGATTTAAATAAAGTGTAACAAAATATTCATTAATATATTAAAAATACAAAAGTAGCAGACACTAAATGACACTTACTGGCATGATGTAACAGTTATTAAGCACATTTACAAACATTTCTAATACAAATGGTGATGTCTGTTTGTAGAAGCACAAAGGGACTCAAAAAATCACGCACTACCAAATGTAAATCTATTGCCTCTAACAGTGGTAGATGGAATATCACTCATTAGATTATAGTTCCAAACAGAGTGGCTAATAGGGGATAATGTAATTAGTGACTGATACAATAGGCACGTGCATTACAGTGGGTATGAAATAAAATATAATGTACAGAAGGAGAGAGCTTCTTGAACTTTAAGAGTGACTTATGTGGGTGCTTATGCTTAGATATAAGGAGCAAAATTCCAGGGGGAGGGTCATTTATCGTCTCTTGCCCCAAGACATTGATGTATTAGTTACAATTACTATTACTTAGCTGTTCCTTCCTTGTTTCTCTCAATAGTATTTTTTTTTTTTCCAAGACCTTAAATTGGCAAAACAACCAAAAGGCAGGATCCCCAGTCTAGATATCTGTAGCTAGTTGCTTGCTAAACTAATTGTCCATGTTGTTGCTTCAGTTCTACTATGGAAACATGAAAACAAGTCACAAGTACCTGCAACACATTATGGTCTATAGCAGGGCCTTTCTCACGATAAAGGACTTCTGTTCTGTAATGTAAGCTATAGATGAGAATGCTTGAAGGGATAGAAAGGTCAGCACTGAAATGTGCATGCATTTCAATATTTAATAGAAGCATTTTCACAATACACTTCCATTAGCAAAAACGCTTCTAGTAAAGGATCCATTATGCATGAGATGTAATACCTAGATCACTCCATCCCTCCCACCTCACTGGTACGCCAGTTTTACCTATAGCCAAGCTGGAATAATAGAAAGAAAGAAAGGTAGGCAAGGATGAAGCAGGCAAAATAGAGGTGCAAAATGTTACTGTCTTCAAAAATGTAAAATTTAACATAGCCTGGGTGAGGCTTGTGGACTCTCACCTACATGAAAGAAAGGAACGTATCAGGTAAGCATACATTTTGTTTAGTTTCATAAGGTGGTAAGAGTCCATGATCCATTACTTATTTCACAGACTCTGCTGCCTGGAGCACTTTCTACCAAGGGCCTCTTTCGAAGAAGCCAAAACCTCAAAATTATTCAATTTAGTTAAAGTATAGAAAGATGACCAAGTTGCTGCTTTGAATATTTTCTTAACAGAAGCCTCATTTTTGAAAGCTCAAGAAGTAGAAACAGATCTGGTAGAGTGGGCTGTAATACATTTTGGAGTAGGCGTACCTGCCCCCAAGTAAGCTTTGTGATTCAGAGACTTTAACCAAGATGCTACTGTAACAGACAAAACTTTTTGACCTTTACAACGTCACATAAAATATATGAAAAAATAGAAGATTGTCTGACATTTTTTGTAGCCTAAAGATAAAATGTTAAGGCTCTTACCACATCCAAATAGTGAAGGAGTCTTTCCTTTTAGTTTTGCGGATTAGGGCAAAGAGAAGGGACTACAGTCTCCTGATTTACAGTATCAGAAGAAACAACCTTAGGTAATAAATAAAATTGTCTGAGCTGAAGTCTGATGTGGGCATAGGGGCTGGTTGAAATTCTGTTGAATCAAAAATCTTATCACAATTCTAATAATAACCCCATATAACTCTTCCAGATCACCTGCAAGTCATCTGATGTTTTTTTAAGGCAAGACAACTGGAAACCCTAGTAGCCACTAATGCCACTCTGTAGATTATTGTTCAGGGCTTACCTAGAATACTGTATCTATAAATATAGGTGTTTAAATAAATAATTATTCCCAAAGCCTAACTATTTATAGATGAGGTCAAGAGGAGTTGCTGTACTAATATATTAAAGGATTTAACAAATTTAAGGGCTGCTTTCAGAAAACAAGTTGCTCTATAACAAGGTAATGATTAAGAGGTAGAATTTGCAATGGGGATATTTGTACGTCATCTGCTTTAGAACAAGTGCAGTATATGGATTAGCCAGTGATATGTATAAGTATGTTCTGAGGATATAAAATTCAATACTAAAGTCAGACTGTTTGGTCCCAGTGTAGTTTAATTAAAGGAACATAAACGTTAATTATAATTAATTAACTGATTTTATTAAACTAATAAAAAATAAACCAACATTATAATAGACATTCATTATTAATATTTGTTTTATTCGTTTTGCTGTTATTTGTCCATGTCCCCTGCTCTCTAGGAAAACTGGAGATTTTATTCTGTAAATTAAAATTATGGCAAAATTCTGCAATTTATTGTAGACATCTACATACTGCACAATGATTGCTTAGAACAGTGCATAAACTCATTTACAGCTACAGTATTTGCCCAAAGCACATGCAAAATATGGTTTTCAAGTGGTTTGTTACTGATTTTTATATAATTATAGAACAATGTAAAAGGTAGGGACAGATCATAAATGGATTGCAAAAATACAAGCAGTATGGAGCATTAATATTGCTGAAGTGCTATCCATGCATCTTGCATTTTTGCTATGGTATTATAAGTCCATGGTTAATATACATCATATTATATAGTGCAGGTACATCCCCTCATATATCTGATTTCTATAAAAGGCGAGCAATACAATTAATGTTGGATAAAGTTTGAACGCTAAACTGCGCTATTTATTTGCTATTAATCTTCCATTTTTTTATTGCACAATATCAAGCATATAGAAAAAAAGTAAAGGTCCTGTAAACTAACAAAGCATTACCACCTCTGTTTCTTTGCACTCGTGCAGCGGGAGTCACAGCCACTGGATACAGTGATAGTTAATCAAAAAGTATTACCCATGGTAGTCCCATTACTCACACCTCCTCAGAGTCCACAGGTACTCTTTCCTGCTGCTTATTCGGTCTCTTAGGCAAGGGTTGCCACTCCAAAGCTGAAGGTCTGAGACCCCTTGGTGTTTCAGAGGATGTACCTGGGTTCACGTTTTGAGAACATAAACCTAGTGATGACATTAATTTCAGGCCTTGGTCCAGAGAGGTAATAGCATAACTCTTGCTTTCATGTTGGAATAGCCTCCCCGGGAATCCCCACCTGTACTTGATCCCTGATTTCCTAAGATTCTGTGTGATTTAAGCAAGTGATCTTCTTTTTTCTAGAGCAAATGAAGAGAGATCAGGAAACAGCTGGATGCCTTTAAATTTTTCTGAAAAGGATTTGTTGGTGAATGCTGCTCTAAACAGATGCTCTTTGAATGTGAAATAATGAAGTCATATTATCACATCCCTGGGTAGGTCTGTGGCCATTGCTCTAGGTCTAAGAGCGCTATGAGTCCTGTCTATCAAAGCGTCCAAATCCTGTAGGGAGCCCAAAAGTTCCTTGAAAAAATGATACCTGCATTGACGCTTCAGTTGTACAAGGTAAATAGACCTGAGAGTTTGTAGACAATTGAAGTCGGTTGTCCTTTGTTAGATGAAAAGTGTTAATCAACAGAGTTGCTATTGAATCAATCCAGCGAGTGATACCAGAACCTCTGTGTTAGCATCCGGATGGTCTGGGGCCCGTGATAGTGGGTGTGTACTCCCAGATTACACCCAATCAGGAACAAGAGCTATGAAGAGATGGAAAACAGGTGCAGCAAAATTCAAGTGCAGGATATTTACTACATAGTAAGTGTTAACAAACAATACATACTCACAAACGTTTAGAAATATAAACAGCAGGTTCAAAAATAAAACAATCCTTCCAGTGTAGTACTTAAATTCTCAGCCCAAACACAACCATCTCAGTCGGAATGTACCAAGTCTGGGTGAAGAGTGCTAGAGACTGTTAAGGTATTACTCTACGTATGTTTCGTCTGAGTACGCTCAGACTTTTTCAAGAGTAGAATGAATTCTGACATAGGGCTCAAACCGGCTTTATAAAAGAGCCTATGTGATTGGAACCTTCCATTCAGCCAATAGAATGTAGTGTTTTATGCACATGACTATTCTGAATGGCTGAGTATATTGAAAACATAAGTATAAAATATGTCCCAAATATAATGCAATTGAGATATCACTTAAAATAACATAACAGCTAAAACAACATAACAGTTCAAACAACAAAAATACATACATACATACATAAATAACAAAAATATGTATTTTTGATGTATTTTTGTTGTTTGAACTGTTATGTTATTTTAAGTGATATCTCAATCGCATTATATTTGGGACATATTTTATACCTCTATGTTTTCAATACACTCAGCCATTCAGAATAGTCACGTGCATAAAACATTACATTCTATTGGCTGAATGGAAGGTTCCAATCACATAGCCTCTTTTATAAAGCCGGTTTGAGCCCTATCTCAGAATTCATTCTACTCTTGAAAAAGTCTGAGCGTACTCAGACGAAACGTACGTTGAGTTTCACTGCACCACCAGTAATACCTTAACAGTCTCTAGCACTCTTCACCCAGACTTGGTACATTCCGAACGAGATGGTTGTGTTTGGGCTGAGAATTTAAGTACTACACTGGAGGGATTGTTTTGTTTTTGAACCTGCTGTTTATATTTCTAAACGTTTGTGAGTATGTATTGTTTGTTAACACTTACTCTGTAATATATATCCTGCACTTGAATTGGGCTGCGCCTGTTTTCTATCTCTTCATAGCAAAAGTTCTTTGAACATGCTCATTAGATAGGTAGGTAATTTGGCAGTGCCGATGTCCTCAGAGATGCCCTGTATTCTAACATTGTTACAGTGAGATCTGTCTTCTATATCCGCCATCTTTGATTCTAAATCAGCAATGTTTTCCACTGGGTTTTGAGCATATGATAACAAGTTTGCCTGATCTATGACTAGGTCTTCTTGTTTCCTTTCCAATGTCTCTGTTCTCTCTCTTTGTGAGTTCAAATCTCTCCTTAAATTAGCCACAGAACTTCGTATCTCATTTTTAAGTGAGGAATAATGATTATCAATTTTAGATGATAAGGCATTAATGAATTATAGAACTTGTGAGTCTTTATGTGATGGTCTCATCTTTATTGAATGTTCTGGGTCTGGCATGTCTTTGTATGATAGGTGTGATTCTCTAGACTCTGAGCAATCTCTGTGACTGTATCTTGCTGTTGAAATGATCTGCGATAGTGTGTTTAGGACCCTCAGGGTGCCTTTGCTGTTGCAATTTCCTGTTAGAGTGACCCATCTTCGCACAAGATAGGGCTATTGAGTCAGCTGTATATGAGATTTGGCTAAGCCACTTATTATTGTAGAAACAGCTTTCTACTGGCAGGATCACTGTAAATTTCCCAGGCACTTGTTACCCTGGGGTACCCACTAGCTAGCTAGAAATCTGCAGTTGCTCGATCCCCTACTCTCCCACCATCTGGGTGTTTTAGCAGAGGGACATGCTCTTGGGTAATTTATCCATATTAACACTCCATCTCATAAGTGCCGTAAAGTCAGAGTAGTATGGTAATAAAAAACTGAGGGAGGTAGTAGATACTGGCACTTCTCCCCAGGGAAGGTTTCCTCACTGGAAGAAGATGAGAAAGGGAGTTAGGATATAACCTGCTAACACTGAGTTCAGCAGGAAAATGGGGGGGGGGAGTGCCCAATAGACTGTCAGTCAAATTTTCTCACACCAGGCCCCTACTTCAGTGATTCCACACTCTGTGTAGTTAACATCCCATGTTTTTCTATAGAACCCTCAATATATAACAGATTAGGTGGGTAACAAATGTATCAGTCCAGGAGACAGCGTAATCCACCTCTGGATCCCTTAAGATAGTATTCACTATATAAACTTCTAGTGAAGCAGGCAGGATGGCCGTACAAAAGGGCTGAATTAGACACTAAACCAGGGGAACTTGGTTTGATCAGGAGTGCTGCCACAGTTTAGTAATCAACTACCTCTGGGCTCCTGTAGTATTTCCCACAGTCTCCGCTCCCCAAACACTGCAATTCCCAGGGTGACTCAGTTAATTAAAAACTGCTTGGCCTTTAAGGTGGCGGTTTTCGCGCCAAATCCCTCAATTTCTTTATGCGGCAAGAAAGAAGGGTAAAACCCGTATCTCACCCTCTGCAGTTGATGTACAGTTGGGAACTGATCCTCAACCGCATCCAAAGCTCCGTTACTTGATGCCGCTTTCCTCTCAGCTCCCCAGCTGGTGTGAGGAACTCTGTTTGTCACTGATATCAGAACAGACTGCTCTGCTGCGATCACTAGGACCCACGATCCACCTGTTAGATGGTAGGTTCTGCACTCGGTCTCAGAAATTTGTAAGCCTCCAGAGCGGAGCCTCGACCCTTAGGAGGAAAGAACCACAGCTGCTGAGTACAGTCTTCTAGTAGCTAGAGCTGGATATAAGTTCTTAGGAGTCCGCTAGTTCTGCACTCTTGTCTGAACTATAAGGACAACTTTTTTCAAGCTATAAAAACTCACAGGTTGTAGAACTAAACTTAAATTATAAATTAATTTTCCTGAGCTGCACACTTTTGCATCCTCTTAGTTTGATGGTTAGCTCTGCCCCATGTTGCGCTTTTAAATAACTGTGATCGTGTTTGTGCAACTTGTTGGTGTTAGTTTTTTTTCCCAAGGGCAAGCGTAAAAAAACCAAAACTGTGCATTATGGGTTGTGCTTGAAACCTTATTGTACTAAACCTTATTTTACCATCAAGATCATTTGCAATACAGACATTAGCATATGAACCTCCTAGGTTTAGCTTTCAACTAAGAATACCAAGAGAACAAAGCAAAATCGGTGATAAAAGTAAATTGGAACATTGTTTAAAATTACATGCCCTATTTAAATCATTTAAACACTTTTGGACTTTACTGTCCCTTTAAGTGCAAGTCACTGGTGTTTGCGTGCTTTGGGATTTTACTCGTATTACAAGTTGAAAGTAAACATGATCATTAGCTCGACCTCAGAGCTCTGGTTAGCTGTTTAGTGAAACAAAAAAGTGTAAAAAATAGATCAAAAATACATTACAAAGTACAGATGCACTCATAATAACACCATCGTATAAAAATTATTAAAAAAATATTTCTCAAAAACAGTTATTAGGGCTCAAAGCTATGAGATCTCAAGTATTAGAAAACAAAATGCAGGCAAATGGCTTTAACATAGAGATACATACATATACATGTCTAAAGATGTATATGTACAGTATGTATATATGTGTGTACATATGTATTTATATGTGTAAATATGTATTTACAGATATATATATACACATATAAACATAAATACAAATGTATACATATATAGACATAATACAGTCATGGCCAAAAATATTGGCACCAGAAAATTGTTGCAAGTACAAATGTTTAGGCATTCTCATGTTTATTTCTTTTTTTGTATTGGTAAGACACAAAAAAGTGGAGAAAAAAAGCATATCAGACACATTCCATGCAAAACTCCAAAAATGGACTAGACAAAATGATTGGCCCCCTCAATTTAATATTTGGTAGCACACCCCTTGGAAAAAATAACTGAGATCAATTGCTTCCTGTAACCATCAATGAGTTTCTTACACCTCTCTACTGGAATTTTAAACCACTCTTCTTTCCCCAACTGCTCCAGGTCTCTCAGATTTCCCAAATGCTGTTTTGAGATCTCTCAACAGGGGCTCTATGGGATTGAGATATGGACTCATTGCTGGCCAGTTCAGTAGTCTCCAGTGCTTTGTCTTTAACAATTTCTGGATGCTTTTTGACATGTGCTTTGGGTCATTGTCCTGCTGTAAGACCCATGACCTCTGACGGAGATCCAACTTTCTGACACTAGACCCTACATTGCACCACAGAATTCTTTGGTAGTCTTCAGATTTCCTAATGCTATACATACAGTCAAGACATCCGGTACCTGAAGCAGCAAAGCAAACTGTAGAGACTGTATTCTTTTCTTTAAAAGCCTATTTTCTTTTTCTGAAAACAGTAGAATGATGGGCTTTACCAAAAAGCTGTAATTTGGTTTCGTCTGTCCACAGCACATTCTCCTAAAATGATTTTGGCTTCCTCAGGTACGTTTTGGCAAACTCCAATCTGTCTTTTTTATGTTTCTGTGTCAGCAGTGGGGTCTTCCTGGATTTCCTATCATAGCATCCTTTTCATTCAGATGGCGACGTATACTGCGAGCTGACACATTTGTACCTTGTGCCTGAAGGTCAGCTTGAATTTGTCTGAAAGTTGATCGAGGTTCTTTATTCACCATTCAAACAATCCATTGAAAGCTTTGATAAATTCTTTGCTTTTGTCTACATCCAGGGAGATTAGCTACAGTGTCATGGGCTGTAAACTTCTTGACAATGTTGTGTACAGTGGACACAGGAACATTAAGATCTCTGCAGATGGACTTGTAACCTTGAGATTAACGCTCGAGTAGGATCATAAATACCGCTCAAATTGTAATCTGGCCCACAGTGTTTAAAGGGGCATAAAACACTGGAGCCTATGGAAGCACACAGTCATGAGTGCAATGCTTCCCAGCAATGTAAACGTGAGCTTGCGTTCGCATTGCTGTTAACTTGTAATACCAGAGTACATTAGTGTGGGCTGGTATTACACAGTGAAGCGCAAATATCTCTTTCTGACGCTCCACTTGTAATCTGGCCCTAAATACATTTAAAAACCTAGTATTGAGTTTAATCCCGGGCTCCCTCTAGTCATGGATGTCACCTTGTTAAAATCTACTACATTTAAATGCTGATGTGTTTGCACATGTGCAGCAACTCTCTAAGTGTAACTTAGGTTCCATAATGGCATCACCTATGATTAGAAGTGCCTGAAATGCTTTTAGGCCATATTACATGGGTTGTGATAACCAATATTACATGTTTAAAGTAAACATGTATGCTCAAGTGCAAACAGATTTAGGGTTTGTGCAACTAAAGACCTAGGGCCAGATTCTAAAAAAATTTGCTGGTCAAGACGTGTTTTTTCTTGCCAACACAGCCCTCATGGAATTCTATAAAAAAGTGGGCTGTCCCTGCGAGTAGCGAGATTTCTCCCATATAAATTATGAGAGCTCTCTGCTAGGTAAAAGTTTTTCCATAGAGGACGAAGTACAGAGAGGGAAACCTGCGTTTTTTAAAACATAAATATTACACTTAATACAAATCAAGTAATGCTTTATTTCTGTGCACTGTACCTTAAATCTGCTGTAATTTCCCTATGCATAGGTTTTCCTTTAAGAATAATTATTTTTTTCAGTATTTTAGAAAAACATAACCACTTTTTTACTTGCAAAAAAAAAAATAGCGAGAACTGTAGTGCGAAAATTTTTACAGAATTATGCTGGGATTTAAAAGAAAATTTCATATACGCCCATGTTTAGCCCATTTTATGAAAAAACTAAAATTAGGTTTTGTATTTTGTAAAGGGGCAGTCAACATTGAAATTGTTATTGTTTTTCTACCCATTCCCAGCTTTGCACAACCAACACAGTTATATTAATATACTTTATAGCATTTAAACCTCTAAATTTCTGCCTGTTTCTAAGCCACTACAGACAGCCTCTTATCACATGCTTTTTTATTTGTTTTTCACAGCGGGAGACTGCTAGTTCATGTGGGCCATTTAGATAACATTGTGCTCATGCCCGAGGAGTTATTTAAGATTCAGAACAACACAGCATTAATTGGCTAAAATACAAGGCAATAGATAATAAATAAAAAGTAATATGACCAGGGGGCTGTCAGAAGGTGCTTAGATAAAAGGTAATCCCAGAGGTAAAAAGTATTAATATAACTGTGTTGGTTATGCAAAAAACTGGGGATTTACGCTGTGCATAGTTAATATGATTTATTCCTGTGTAATTTACCTACAAATTTAAAGTTTTTTTTCTAAAATAAGTTTTTTGGTAACCAATTTTATTATGAATTTTGATGCACCTTAACAATAATTTATTTTTTTCCTGTGTATTTTTGTGTGTGTGAATGGTTCAATTATTTGTTTTATAAGATTTTCAAATTATGAATTTTATTGTGCACTTTTGTAATGTTTGCATCTCATTCCCATATGAAAAAGCAGTATACGCTCCTTATTGAGACCCTTATTTCATTGTAAAAAGTGGCTTTATATCATATATATATATATATATATTTCCACCTCAGAAAAGGAAGGTCTGGCGAGCATTCTTATAAAATCTCCCCAACCAAGGGATCTTTTTAGAATCGGCTCCCTAGTGTAAAGTATAAGAGTTATAACAAAATGTGCACCAAACACAACATAAATATATTAATATAAAGTGTTACACTGATATATACACAATCTAATTCTAAAATGTTAATTTATAAGTTGATTTTTTTATTTACTGATTTTTATATCAGAAGCTGAAAAACAAAAAAAAATGTAACGCTTCTTTAATTTACAACCCTTCTGCCCCCCCCTTTCTTTTTCTATAAGATGTAATCTTTTAGTCTATTTTCTATGTGATATGATTTACAATTCCCTAAGCATGTCAGAATGCAGAATCCATTATTTGCTAAGTAAATACACTTTACTGTCTTACAGAGAGTTCATTATTGTGATGACCCCGTCAGTTCATATCTCATCAGTTTAGCTTTTAACCTTGATGGATTTTGCTTTAACATATAGGGCTAGATTACGAGTGGCGTGCTGTGTCACGCAAGCAATATCTGGCTTGCACACTATAGAAGGAATATTACAAGTCGAAAGTAAATGCATGAGCGCTATCGCAATTTACTCTCGTTGGGTAAGCGTGTCTTCAGTGCTATGGTTAACTGTTACGCGAGACAAAAAAGTTGGGAAAAAATACTTTAAAAAAACATTTAAAAGTACAGTTACAATCATAATAACACTGATAAAAATGATAAATAAAAGATATGAGATCTCAGGTGTTAGAAAAACAAAAAGGGCTGCAAAGGGCTTTAAGACAGAGATACATACATACATACACATGTCTAAATATATATATATGTGTGTGTGTGTATATATGTGTGTACTTATGCATGTTTGTATTTATATGTGTATTTATATATTTACAGATAGTTATATAAATATATAAATACATAATTACATATGTATACATATATAGACATATATATATATATATAAGTGCATTGGAGCCCTTTGCAGTCAAATAGATGAAAAACACTGAAAATCATATTTATGTAATATTCATATTTAATTAAGTGTTTAACTATATATTTACTGTAAACATTTCACATTTCAATGTTCTTCACATAGGGGAATATGTTCTAAGTATTTATAAATAGATATTCCTATATATATATATGAATATATCTAAAACTATATATAGTCATCTCTCTCTCTCTCTCTCTCTCTCTCTCTCTCTCTCTCTCTCTCTCTCTCTCTCTCTATATATATATATATATATATATATATATATATATATATATATATATATATAAATCAATGTAAATATTTGCATAGAAAATTAGTACATCTAAGCAAGTATCCCCGCTTGCTTTCCCCCAGAAATTCTTAATATGCAATGTTTCCAATGCACAAGATAATTGTGGGTAAGATATGCAAATTAGGTATGCAAATTCTCAGTTTTTTTGCTTCAAAAATACTGTTTTAAAACAGCGATCCTTTTAAACAGGAATATGACAGCAAACCAGAAATCACTATATATATATATATTAGGTATGGGCGAATGTGCTTAAACTGTAATTTGTTTGGTAGAATATAATTATATTGTAGCTATTTTAGGATTAATATTTATTTTACCGGCAACTTTGTATTTATTTTAACTAGGTACAATAGCTATTAAATAGTTAATAACTATTAAATAGCTACCTAGTTAAAATAATTACAAAATTACCTGTAAAATAAATCCTAACCTAAGTTACAAACACACCTAACACTACACTAGCAATAAATTAATTAATTAAAATACCTACAATTATCTACAATTAAACCTAACACTACACTATCAATAAATTAATTACATACAAATACCTACAAATAAATACAATTAAATAAGCTAACTAAAGTACAAAAAATAAAAAAGAACTAAGTTACAAAAAATAAAAAAATAATTTACAAACATTATAAAAATATTACAATTTTAAGCTAATTACACCTACTCTAAGCCCCCTAATAAAATAACAAAGCCCCCCCCAAAATAAAAAAATGCCCTACCCTATTCTAAAATAAAAATTGAAAAGCTCTTTTACCTTACCAGCCCTTAAAAGGGCCTTTTGCGGGGAATGCCCCAAAGAATTCTGCTCTTTTGCCTGTAAAAAAAAACATACAATACCCCCCCAACATTACAACCCACCATCCACATACCCCTAATCTAACCCAAACCCCCTTAAATAAACCTAACACTAAGCCCCTGAAGATCTCCCTACCTTATCTTCACCACGCCGGGTATCACCGATCCGTCCAGAAGAGGCTTTCTAAATCATGAAAAAAAAAATAGGGTTTCATGTCCCTTTAAATGTTGCTATTTCAAATATTGCATAGTTTGAATATTACATATAAAGCAAGCATTAGAAATACTATTACATAAAACAAACATTAGAATGTTGTGAAAACATTTGAAATTCGAATCGTGCGAACGTTAAAACGTTTTTAAATTTTCGAATGTTGCAAAATATTCGCCCATCCCTAATAGATATATATTTTACCAAAAAAATCTTAATATATATATAGAAATATGTATTTATAAATAAATAGAACATTTTGCTATGTGAAGAACATTGGAATGTGAAATATTTATATTTTCATGTCGCGTTAGCACATTTGCTCCATTAAATTCTAGGGGGACTACGTTAACACGGTCGCAATATTCTAACTTTGGCTTTTTATTTGTTGGGTTAGTGCTTGTGCTTAAACGTTTTACTTTCACCTTGTAATACGTGCTACCCGATGCATGTAAAAAGGTTACTTCTAGCACAAATAACACACGAGCGGGAGAGCAAAATACCGTTCTACTCATAATCTAGCCCATAGTGGGGAAAAATGTTTCAGTACTATTAGAACAAAGTGACCAAAATATAAAATAACATTTCAAAGAAAATGAGAGAAGTATCTAGAATTTAATAGGACATTAAAGTCAACTTTTTATTTATGCATCATAAATTATTTGCTACATTACAAAAGATCTGCATGACAATTGCCTTTAAAACTGTCACTATTTGAATGTTGTTTATCTTACTTCCTTTGTTGTAGCCAATTAAAAACTGGTATAAATAAAATCCTCATCAGCCAATCACTGTGCATCATGTAGAAATGATTCTGTGGAGAGAGTCAAAACAGTTTCCAGAGTTAAAGTATAGTAAAAGCAAGCAAAATTATTAATAAGTGCATGCAAAGTGTTTCTAATCATTCATAATTAAAGGACCACTAACTAGAGTATAATTACATAGCCATCAAATACATAATAACAACCTTTGGCCAGATTACAAGTGGAGCACTAAATATAGCTTTGGTGAAAGCCATATTTGCACTCCAGTGAGTAATACCCACGCACAGTAGCATGCCCTGGTATTTCTCAGTGAAGTGCAAATATTGCTTACAAGAGCGTGCTTCCATAGGATCCAACAGGAGCCTTGCTCTCATGCCGTGAGACACAGCATGAGAACTAGCGCAGCAAAGGGGGTAAGTCACGCAGTGATGGCAGCAAATTATAAATATATAGGTATATGATTATATACATATATTTTTATGTCCCTTTAACTTTTTGCTACGAGTTATACATATGGGCATGTGTGGGTGCATTCCAGTCCTGCCCCACATAAGGGTGCACATTCAAAAACACTAAAAAAAACTAGCTTTCTTTTCATAAGGAAGAACTCTCTGGTTCACAATATACCGTATGTAAAGAAAACCATTTTATAATCTTAATAAAACAATTGTGAATTAGTATGACTAGCAATTAAATTAAAACATGTATTGTGCTTGTTAGATGCTTGTGTAAGTCCTATTGAGCTTTACTGATTTCTGTCTATCGAGTTATTAGTAAATACATGCAATACACATTTTATCTGCAGTGCTGGCAATGGTGGAGAGATTTGGAAACATTATAAAATCTTAGTCTTTTAAAAGTTGCAATATTATTTTACATGTGTTTTTTGTCATTATGTGCGTCTGTACAATCCATGTATATGTTTTTTTATGAGTGTATGTAGTTTGTGTATCTATACAAGTGTGTGTATTTGTGTCCATGTGTGTATATATGTGCAAATGTGTTTTGTATGTGTGTCCATGCATATGCGTGTGGCTATGTGCATGAGAGGAGGAAGGATGGAAAAAATGAAACTCACTAGCTAATTATCAGCCCTGTGCTTTATCTGAGGTCACTTCTTTTGTTCACAATATTTAAACTAGCGTCCGGTGGGAGTTTGAGAACATTACTGTGATATAAATTACTAGGTTAGCATTGTGCTTGGCAGCCAGTCTCAGAACAAACAATACCACTGCTCTGCATGATTTCTAGCAATCTCCAACAAAAAATAAATAAAAGTGCTTTCCATCAAATTGATCTTTTTTCATAAAATTTAAATTACAGTTTTCTGATTAGGGAAACCAACCAGCCATCCTGTTTGATTTTTAAACGTGAAATTAATTTATCATGCACTTTTAATTAGATTATTTAGAGGATTCGCCCAAATATGCAGGTAAATCAGACATCGATTTTTTTAGATGTCATCAATAGATCGCTTCACTGATCTGGGATAAGTTTTGTACTTCTTAGTAATACTTTATGTAGCATCCCTTCATGCGATGTGAATGTAGATAATAACAATTTCATAGAAAAAACAATTCCAGCTCAGGATTTTCTTGAAGACAATCGCCAGATAATGTTTACACATTTATTCATTAATCATTTCATAAAACCAAGCAACAAAGGGTTTACAAGAAAAATGTGAAGTTCCATGTATATTCATCAACCATTTCCAAAGTAACCAATAATATCAAATCATGATGTGTGCAAATAATAGTTTAATAGAGTTTTTTGTAATTTTATGAAGATTTTTTTAATGCACAGACAAATAATTGCAATCACAAATGAAGATATTTCATTCAAGTACAAGTTTAATAACTTAAAGGGAAAGGATATAGTTTAAAAAAATAACAAATTCAATATATTTCTGTTATCAAATGTACTTTATGCTCTTGGTATTCTTTGTTAAAGAGCATATCAAATTGTGCACAGTCTTTTTATATGCACACTTTTGGAGGCACCAGCTACTACTAAGCAAGTGCAAGAGTTCACAGTGCATACATATATGAGTCTGTGATTGACTAATGGCTGTCACATGATAAAGGGGCCTGCAAATAGAAGTACATTTTGAAATTTGTCAGAAAAAAATCTACTACTCATTTAAAATTCAGATGAAGTGTTATTGTATTGTCCTTTTATTATGCACTTGTTGATTATGCAATTCTACTATATTTAATGACACTTTAATATACATGGAAACTGAACATACACAAACATTGGGGGAAAAATAAACTTCAAATAGTCAAGCAAAGCTAAAAGGGTCAAAATAGGTTTTTAGGAGGTCAAGGCTGCTGGGTTTGAAAATTTCAAAAAACCTTCAATAACTAAAATTCTGAAGGATTGGTGTTACTTCATGTCAGCATGAATACATTTGTTGTAATTAGTGTTGTATTGCCAGGTTTTTAAATTGATTAGAATAACTTTAAACTTTATAACTCAGAAAAAATAGGCACTTTGCAAAAGAAATCTTACAGATCATTTTGTATTTATTTTAACTAGGTAGACTAGTTAGTAAATAGTTATTAACTATTTACTAGCTACCTAGCTAAAATAAATACAAAATGACCTGTAAAATAAAACCTAACCTGTCTTACACTAACATCTAACATTACACTACAATTAAATAAATTACATTAATTAAATACAATTAACTAAATTACAAAACCCCCCACTAAATTACACAAAATAAAAAAGAAATTATCAAATATTTTAACTAATTACACCTAATCTAATAGCCCTATCAAAACAAAATAGCCCCCCCAAAATAAAAAAACCCTAGCCTAAACTAAACTGCCAATAGCCCTTAAAAGGGCCTTTTGCGGGGCATTGCCCCAAAGAAATCAGCTCTTTTACCTGTAAAAAAATAATACAAACAACCCCCCAACAGTAAAACCCACCACCCACACAACCAAACCCCCCAAATAAAATCCTATCTAAATAAACCTAAGCTCCCCATTGCCCTGAAAAGGGCATTTGGATGGGCATTTTGCTTAAAAGGGCATTTAGCTCTTTTTCTTTGCCCAAACCCTAATCTAAAAATAAAACCCACCCAATAAACCCTTAAAAAAACCTAACACTAACCCCCGAAGATCCACTTACAGTTTTTGAACACCGGACATCCATCCTCATCAAGCTGGGAGAAGTCTTCATCCAAGCGGGTAAAAGTCCTCAACGAAGCTGGGAGAAGTCTTCATCCAAGCGGCAAGAAGTTGTCCTCCAGGCGGCATCTTCTATCTTCATCCTTCCGACACGGAGCGGTTCCATCTTCAAGACATCCTGTTCGGAGCATCCTCTTCTGTTGACAGCTACTAAAGAATGAAGGTTCCTTTAAGGGACGTCATCCAAGATGGCGTCCCTTGAATTCCGATTGGCTGATAGAATTCTATCAGCCAATCGGAATTAAAGGTGAAAAAACCCTATTGGCTGATGCAATCAGCCAATAGGATTGAGCTTCAATCCTATTGGCTGATCCAATCAGCCAATAGTATTGAGCTCGCATTCTATTGGCTGTTCCAATAGTGGTTGTTTGTATTTTTTTTTACAGGTAAAAGAGCTGATTTCTTTGGGGCAATGCCCAGCAAAAGGCTCTTTTAAGGGCTATTGGCAGTTTAGTTTAGGCTAGGGTTTTTTTTATTTTGGGGGGGGCTTTTTTATTTTGATAGGGCTATTAGATAATTTCTTTTTTATTTTGTGTAATTTAGTGTTTTTCGTAATTTAGTTAATTGTATTTAATTAATGTAATTTATTTAATTGTAGTGTAATGTTAGGTGTTAGTGTAAGACAGGTTAGGTTTTATTTTACAGGTAAATTAGTATTTATTTTAACTAGGTAGTTAGTAAATAGTTAATAACTATATACTAACTAGTCTACCTAGTTAAAATAATACAAACTTAGCTGTGAAATAAAAATAAAACCTAAGATAGCTACAATATAACTATTAGTTATATTGTAGCTAGGTTAATTTTTATTTTATAGGTATTTAGTTTTAAATAGGAATTATTTAGGTATTAATTATAATTTTTATTTTGATTTATTTTAATTATGTTAAAGTTAGTGGTGTTAGGGTTAGGGTTACGTTAGGGTTAGGGTTAGACTTAAGGTTAGGTTTAGGGGTTAATAGCTTTAGTATAGTTGCGGAAATGTTGGGAGCGGCAGATTAGGGCTTAATAAGTGTAGGTAGGTAACAACGACATTGGAGATGACAGATTAGGGGTTAATAAGTGTAAGGTAGGTGGCGGAGATGTCGGGGGTGGCAGATTAGGGGTTAATAAGTGTAATGTAGGTGTCAGCGATGTCAGGGGCAGCAGATTAGGGGTTTTTAGACTTAGGTTTATGTTAGGGTGTTAGATGTAAACATAAGTTTCTTTCCCCATAGGAATCAATAGGGCTGCATTACGGAGCTTTATGCTCCTTTATTGCAGGTGTTAGGCTTTTTTTAGCCTGCTCTCCCCATTGATGTCGATGGGGAAATGGTGCATGAGCACGTAAAACCAGCTCAAAGCAGCGCTAGTATTTGTGTGCAGTATGGAGCTCATCGCTGCCATATTGCCTGCTAAGGTCGGGTTTTTGCAAACCTGTAATAGCAGCGCTATAGGGAGGTGAACGGTTACAAAAACTTGCAAAACTTGTAATCTGGCCGATCGTTAGCTAATGTTTGAGTCTCAAAAATATCATTATTTTTTCTTTTGTGTTTGTCAACATATTGACTGCGCAAGAGTAATAACCTTTCATATATAAATGACAGAATAACATTAGAGAATAAATCTACTGAAAAATAATCATTGTGCATCTGAGGAAATGCAGGGATATATAAGCTGGTAGTAAAGGTAATATATATCACAAGCTGGAATAGCATATTTTTTCAAGTGGAGATAGTTATTTATAGAGAACGTATGAACATCATAACTCATTTGATGTGATTTTACATATGATGCACATTGAATATATTAGATAAGGTTTATGTTACCTACAAAGGACTAGATTACAAGTAGAGCGTTATTTATCACTGTTGAAAGTAAAATGTTTTCGCTTGTACGCTAACCCGATAATATTGAGACTGTTTTAACGTATTTCCCCATAGACTTCAATGGATCGCAAAAAGCTTAAAAAAACACCCGATCGCGAAGTGCGCTAATCCGACATGAAATATTAATATTTCAGATTCCAATGTACTTCTCATAGAATATATATATACAGTATCTAACAAAAGTGAGTACACCTCTCACATTTTTGTAACTATGTTATTATATCTTTTCATGTGACAACACTGAAGAAATGACACTTTGCTACAATGTAAAGTAGTAAATGTACAACCTGCATAACAGTGTAAATTTGCTGTCCCCTCAAAATAACTCAACACACAGCCATTAATGTCTAAACTGATTGTCATGATACAATCATGTGGAGTAGTTGATACCAGGATTGGCTACACTGCAGAGGTGGTATTGTGTTCTCAGCTTGGAAAAGGTTAATGTGAATTGCGTTTTCATGTGTGTGTGAAAACTGCTTTCAGAAAAGCTGTAAGCTGAAACCTCCCTCCTTAGTAGTGTAACTGTGTCTAGGAATGCAGAACGCTCCTCCCCTTGGAGGCTGATAGTGGGAGCTAAGACTTCTTTGCAATTGGTTGCACTTGTTGTAAATTATAACCCGGGCGTTGTCTTTGACAAGACAAAGAAAAATTGGTTCAAGTATGCAAGGGAGAGACTTTTTAGTCAGATCTGCCCTGGGGACCAAACCACTAAACATCTGGAATGGCAGCTCTCCACATATCTAAAGGAACTTGGTAATAAGTAAGATATTGTGTTTCTATTTTTTATGTCCCTTATTCTTTTTAAAGAACTGTAGCTTTGCAATTGTATGTTATTTTGAATGTCTTTATAATTTTGCACTGTGTAACCTGTATTGATATTTTTGTTATTAAACGCATAGAAAATCTCATTCTGTCTTTTGGGCTGTAATATCCAAATTCACACTGCTGTTGAGATAAGGTTAAAGGCACGTTACCTAATTGTTAAATAGTGTGAGTTTTTAGGGGTTCCCCAAAACTCCCCTTTAATTTAAAAGTTTTGGTGGTGGCAGCAGGGAAATTGTTAATTAGAGCAGTGTGGACGAGATTTGGGGTTAATTTGTTGTCTCTTTTAAGGTCCTTTTGCAGAGTTTCAAGGATAAGGGAACCAGAGCTGTTTGCTATTAACCCCTTCATGCCCACACCCCTCTATTGTGACGCTGAGAAGGTTTGATTTGTCACAAACTGGCTGGCAGCAATGGGGATATTTAGAGTTTAGAAATTGCATGTTTTTGTGTAATTTCCCAAAGACAGAACTCAGGGCCTAATTAGAGAGATGTACATGTAAAGAAGCAGTTCTTTTTCACTTCCTCTTGTTGTTTGTTGCTACGCTCAGTATGGAAGAATATAGGAGAATGCCTGAATGGTCTCTGGAGTTTCTTTGCAAGAAAAGAGGAATTACTATTCTTGGCAAAGGGAAAGAACAGCAGATACTGAAATTGCTGGAGGCAGAGGGCCTCACAATAGAGTTTAAAACAGTCACAAAAAGGGTTACTGTGGAAGCTGTAACTCAAGACCTGGTACCAAACACTGTTGACCCTCCTGTAGCCCAAGGACTGTTACCTGGTGCTGTTAACCGTGTAAGTGTCATGGAGTCTGAGCTACAGACAGCACTCAGATACTTGGGGAATGTTGAACCCAAACTAAGAATGGAACTGATCCTCAAGTATCAAGAAGAGAAGAGAAGAAGAGAGGCTGCTGAGAGAAAAAGAGAGAGAGAAGCTGCTGAGAGAAAAAGAGAGCACAAAATAGCTATAAGGGATACCCAGCGGAGACATGTGCTAGAGGTTTTTAGGTTTACCATAACCTAGGCACCTCTCCTGTACCCAGAATTTTTGCAATATATTTGCCAGACAGTGAGCACGTTGGCCAGAAGAGTGCTCCTGGGAATGGAACCTGATTCAGCAGCAGGGGCTACAGATAACACTAACAATGAAGCCCCAGTAGCCAAGTGTTCCACTGTGCAAGCTGTATCACCTCCCTGGAGGGAGGGAATGTGCCAGCAACTGACAACCGATTCTACAGAAGTACCTTCCCCTGGAACATCTCCCATAAAGGGGCGCAGAAGATGCATTGGGCAAGGGAGATACCCGCCCATGCATTTGGTGCCATGAGTTTGGGCACCTGAGTTTTGCCTGCACCACCAAGGAGAAACCTCAACACGCAGTCTGGGGTGGGAATACCACAGGGAAACCTGCAGCAGCTTTGTTTGGAGGTAATCTGCAGAGTGTCACAGAGGGAGACTGTGTGACCATGAGACTTCAGGACACTGGGGCTGGATATTGCTTGGTGCGCCCTGAAGTGGCAGAGGATATTATCCCAGGAGAGACTGTGGATAATGAAGACGTTTGCAGGGAGTGCCCTGCGGCATGTGTGCCCCTGGATTGGGGTGTGGGAAAAGGTTTGCAGGAGGTGGGGATTTCTGCGGATACCCCTGTTGTTTTGCTGGGGGATGATGTGGGCCGGATGCTTTGTCAGTACACCCCAGAAGACAACACCTGCTACCTGGAAGGGCCAGTAGAGGGCCCTGCATCAACTGAGGTACTGTGTGAAACTTTGGGGGACCCAGAGGGGAGGCTGGGGATGGACACATCGCTAGCTGCACCAGACCTGGAGGTATCCCACCAAAGGATAAAGGATGATTCCCTTGAACATGATTGCTGGGAGGGGGGGCTGAGGGTTAATGCAGCTCTGCCTTTGTGTACACCAGTAATGTCTTGTTCTGATGAAGAGGGATGTATTGAAAATGTTTGTGACATTGTTACTTCTATTGAACCTGGGCGCTGGCAGGGAGAGCCTAGGGAGGGATGTATTGAAAATGTTTGTAACAATGTTGCTTCTATTGAACCTTGGTGCTGGGAGCGAGAGCCTAGGGTTAATGATGATTTATCTGAACCTGTACAAGTACTGTATTGTACCAGTGAGAAGGGTTATACTGCCATTGATTGTGACAATGGGATGCCTGATGCAGTATGTGGGAATGTGAGAGAGCAGCAGGGCTGGGCAGAAGGGCAGACTAAGTGTGTATACCCTTCTGTGCTAGAACCAGCATTGCATATGCAAGGAGGAGTGAATGGCATGGCTGGTGTAGGGGTCAGAGTACATTCAGCCCTGTTACAGAGAGTAAAACAAGATGGGACCCTGGGTGGCATGATGGCAGATGTGAAGAAGAGGGGGAGGGAGATGTAGCTGCAGTGACTAATGAACCGGCTACTCCTACAGAGCATACTGGGGTAGATGTGAACAGTGGAGTATCTGGCCTAAGCATAGCAAGAATTTATCTTAGTCCCCTAGTGAGTTACCCTGAGGGAGTGCTAGATCCCTCTATGAGTGAGAGCAAGTGTGTGATATCCTGCAAGGAAATGTCCTCCACGAGAGAAATTGTGTCAGCTGATGCTAATTGTTACAGGGGGCAAATGAATGCAGAGAGTGTGCAGAAAGGGCAGATCTGGTCTTATGAAAGAGGAAAGACTAGGATTTAGGTTGAAATAGGGGATCAGCGTGTGTTGACCCCCTATTTCCACCATTTTAAAAGGGGAGGTGTCATGATACAATCATGTGGAGTAGTTGATACCTGGATTGGCTACCCCGCAGAGGTGGTATTGTGTTCTCAGCTAGGAAAAGGTTAATGTGAATTGCTTTTTCCTGTGTGTGTGAAAACTGCTTTCAGAAAAGCTGTAAGCTGAAACCCCCCCCCCTCCTTAGTAGTGCAACTGTGTGTAGGAATGCAGAACGCTCCTCCCCTTGGAGGCTGATAGTGGGAGCTAAGACTTCTTTGCAATTAGTTTCACTCATTGTAAATTATAACCCGGGCGTTGTCTTTGACAAGACAAAGAAAAATTGGTTCAAGTATGCAAGAGAGAGACTTTTTAGTCAGAACTGCCCTGGGGACCAAACCACTAAACATCTGGAATGGCAGCTCTCCACATATCTAAAGGAACTTGGTAATAAGTAAGATATTGTGTTTCTATTTTTTATGTCCCCTATTCTTTTTAAAGAACTGTAGCTTTGCAATTGTATGTTATTTTGAATGTCTTTATAATTTTGCACTGTTTAACCTGTATTGATATTTTTGTTATTAAACGCATAGAAAATCTCATTCTGTCTTTTGGGCTGTAATATCCGAATTCACACTCCTGTTGAGACAAGGTTAAAGGCATGTTACCTAATTGTTAAATAGTGTGAGTTTTTAGGGGTTCCCCAAAACTCCCCTTTAATTTAAAAGTTTTGGTGGTGGCAACAGGGAAATTGTTTATTAGAGCATTGTGGGAGATATTTCAGGTTAATGTGGTGTCTCTTTTAAGGTCCTTTTGCAGAGTTGCAAGGATAAGTGAACCAGAGCTGTGTGCCATTAACTCCTTCATGCCCACACCCCTCTATTGTGATGCTGAGAAGGTTTGATTCGTCACACCGATGGCAACAAAAGTGAGTACACCCAGGTCCGACAGCTCTGTTACCTAGAGAAGCTGATGCTGGTGAGAGCCTGTCAGAGGAACACAGCTGGCAGCTAGAGGGACAACGGTCACTTATCCTGTTTCCCCTAATCGTGTGTGATGATCCATTAAGGGGAAAGGGAACATGTTACAGAGTTGTTACCTTGAAAAAGCTGGGCTGTCTGGGCTGTAAACTGGTCACTAAAGAGAATATCACCATATATAAGATATTGAAGATACATTTTTCAGAAATCAGCTAGGGACCTGTAACCTTTCAGCCATTACAGGAAAGCAGAAAAGAGGGTTAGAGGGGCTAAGAGAATGAGGCGGACTGAGGAGAGGCTTGTGTAAGGTAGGTAGTTAATAGGGTGAGTAATGGGCACTGTGTGTGGGAAGGAGACTGAGTGGGTTAAGAAGAGGCAGTAATGTGTATATTTAAGTTAAAAATTAAATTTCTTTAAAATGGCACCATTGGTGCGGCTTAGAATCAGGAGCGGCCTATACTCGGAATAATATGGTATATATGTCTATAGGTGTACATATGTATGTATGTGTTTATGTGTATATATGTCTGTAAATAAATATATACACATATAAGTACATAATACATATGTACGTACACACACACATATATATATATATATATATATATATATACACATATTTAGACATGTGCATCTATGTATCTCTATGTTAAAGCCCTTTGCAGCCTTTTTTTCACCCGAGACCTCATATCTTTGAGCCCTTATAAAAAAAATTTTTTTTTATGTGTTTTGTGCAACATATTATTAGAACGTGGCAGTTAATCAGAGCTCTGAAGTCACACTAACCTGACCCATATTAATTTCAAACGCACTTGAGCGAACACGTTTAATTTCAACATGTAATACGCACGCTACTTCTGATGTGTGCACACAACAACAATAAACCCGATATCGCTCACACACAATAGTTACCGCTCCACTCCTAGTCTAGCCTAAACTCAGGTATACTACATTTGTTTATTTATAATTTAATGTCTATACATCCCAGCATGTGCAGTATAAATATAAATATTGATGGATTATAGAACACAAAAGCTAGGATCAAAAGCACATTAATTGATCTCTTATATTTAGTTCTATGAACAATTCTGTTGAACGGACAAGCTTCTCAGCTTTCGTACTTGGAGCCCTAAATATGTTGAGTAAATACACATGTCTACGGTTTGCTTCTGTGTTTTATAATGCCTCTATACTATAGTCATACATTCCATCATTTGAATGAAAAGCACATGGAAGAATGTATGAAGATTAATAGATTGTATAAGGCAAGACCTCTGGAAACTTAAATGAAAGCCAGAGAGCTTTAAAGAATCAGGCTCTCAGTCATCTCACCCACTCCCTTGCTACTCACGCTCCCTTGCTACTCACGCTCCCTTGCTACTCACGCTCCCTTTCTACTCACGCTCCCTTTCTACTCTCGCTCCCTTGCTACCCTCACTCTATAGGTTTGTCTCGTCTGTCACTCTCATTGTCACTCCTCTTGTCTGCCTCCTTGTCGCTATCTTTATTCTGCCTTTCTCCATGTTGCTATTTCTTCCCTATCTGTCTCCCTGATGCTCCCTCTTCTCTCTCACTGTTGCTACCTCTCCTTTTGTCTGTCGGCCTCTTAAGGCTAGATTGATCAAGCACTTCTCTAATCGTTGACTGCAGATTTGCACAAGAGAACCTGCAGTCAGGATTTATCTTGCAGTGGTCATAAGACTGTTGCTTCCCTGCCCTGTTCTGCACCTCTTAGGTGGAGAATTTCAATATTCCCTGTCTCTTCTGACCAGAGAGATTGACAGCTCCTGCCCATTCGTGATTGTCTGTGTGCGGGCAGGGGGAGGGGTTGCATACATCGCACAGGAATGCTCATGTTGTAATGCTCGTGGGATATCTCTCTATCAGACCTCTCTTTCAGACCAAACTTGGCCAGTCTTCCTATCCCGGCATCAAGTGAAATGATAGGAAATATCCCAGAGCAGAGTAAGTTAGTGAAATGAGGTAAGCAGTACTCACGGTAGACAGGGTAGGCTTCAGGGCAATAAGAAGGCAGAGAATGGTCAAGACAGGCTGAGTCTGGCAACAGGAAAGCAATCCAGCAGTGTAGCAGTTCAGGAGTAAAACAATAGAATGGTCAGACAAGCAGAGCTCAATAACAATATGGTAATCCAGCAGTTCAGGGGTTAAGCAAGCAGAGTGGTCAGACAGGCAGAGTTCAATAACAGTATGGCAATCCAGGAGTTCAGGGGTTAAGCAAGCAGAGTGGACAGACAGGCAGAGTTCAATAACAGTATGGCAATCCAGCAGTTCAGGGGTTAAGCAAGCAAAGTGGTCAGACAGGAAGCGTTCAATAACAGTATGGCAATCCAGCAGTTCAGGGGTTAAGCAAGCAAAGTGGTCAGACAGGAAGCGTTCAATAACAGTATGGCAATCCAGCAGTTCAGGGGTTAAGCAAGCAGAGTGGTCAGACAGGCAGAGTTCAATAACAGTATGGCAATCCAGCAGTTCAGGGGTTAAGCAAGCAGAGTGGTCAGACAGGCAGAGTTCAATAACAGTATGGCAATCCAACATAAAGTAACACAGCACCCAGGAGCACACAAAGCAATACCTATACTTGGGCTCAGGTGAATGTAAGTGAGATACTTACATAACTGCAGGATTCGCACCACAGGAGGAATCTGGACTGTCATCAGGAAGAGAGGCGCGCAGCGATATGACGTCATTGCTGGCACCCGAAGTCCATGGCAACGGATGAAGCAGCGGCCGGGCAGCATGACACATGTATAATGGTAAATGCGGGCTGCTAATTGGTGCCCACCAGAGAAGCCAGGCAGACAGGGGTGAATATGTACACCCCTACCCACCCATGGATGATAAATTGAGCCTTTAGTATCTCTCCCCCTCTGCTCCCTCTTTTCCCCTCACACTATCATCCTTCACTCCTCTCACTACCCTTTTCTTTCTACTCCTCTGATTCTCCTACCCCTCACTCAATTTCTCTACTTCTCTACCCCTCTGATCCCCCTATCCCCACATCCCCCCACTTATTAATAAAACAAAAAACAAAGGAAAAAATATGTTATAAGTGTATGTTGTATATGTGTGTATCTATGTGTGTGTTTGTGTCTGTATGTGTGTATATGTGTGTGTGTATATGAGTATATCTGTATGTGTGTATGTATGTGTGTGTGTGTGTATTTGTGTATATGTGTGAGTGTGTGTGTATGTATGTATATATGTGTATGTGTAAAAAAAACATGGAAGGGGACTGCACTCTCAGACTGGACTGGGAACACATCCCATGACCCTGCAACATGCTCAGCCCTTGTACTATAGCACTCTCAGGAAGCTGTGCTGTCTCCAGAGCCACAGGCATTTAACCCCAGACAAGCCTGGGTGCAAGGCCCATAGGAGAAATTACAAAATACATTAATAATAACACACAGAGAAAGTCCAGCACTCACTTACAAGCTCTCAGCTAAGATTAAAAGCAAAACTGGAAGAGTTAGTCATCGCATCTGGCCAAATGGGACAAGCCCAGGTACCACGTCAAGGTATCTTCCAAAACCAGGGTCCCTAATACAGCCATACAAATGCAAGCTCTCAATCAAACAAACGGAACAAGTCAGGGTTCACAGACTTATGTAATCACCCTAGACATATACAAAACACAGAAGGGGACTGTACTCTCAGACTGGACTGGGTACACATCTCATGACCCTGCAACATACTCAGCTCTGGGTGCTATAGTACTCTCAGGAAGCTGTGCTGTCTCCAGAGTCACAGGCAGTTATCCCCAGACAAGCCTAGGTGCAAGGCCCATAGGGAAAATTACAAAATAAATTAATATAACACACAGAGAAAGTCCAGCACCCGCTGTGTATGTTGTATATGTGTGTATGTGTGTGTTTGTGTCTGTATGTGTGCGTGTATATGTGTATATATGTATGTGTGTGTATGTGTGTGTGTGTATTTGTGTATATGTGTGAGTGAGTGTGTGTATGAATGTATATATGTGTATGTGTGTTTGTGTATTTGTGTATATGTGTGAGTGAGTGTGTGTATGTATGTATATATGTGTATGTGTGTGTGTATTTGTGTATATGTGTGAGTGTATGTATGTATGTATATATGTGTATTTGTGTTTGTGTCTGTATGTGTGTGTGTCTGTGTGTTTGTGTGTGCAAAATAAATGTGCACTGTGATAAATAAAAAAAAAGTCTATGAGTGCAATTCTTTTTTTTTCAGATTGATAAAACAATCTTCCTTATTAGATAGCTTTGAAATTGATAAAAAATAAAACACCCAAACTCTTTACACTGGTAATAGCATAACAATAATCTGAAATACTAGTGCTTAAAGTGAATGTAAATTTACATGATAAAGTGGCCGGTTTTTAAAAATCTGATTAAAAACAGGGGCACTTTAATTCATCAAAATTTACATTTCACTCGTGTTGTGAAAATATTTAACTTTTAATCTTGACAGCCGCTCCAGCGATCCCCCGGCCGTCACAAAGACTCTTCATATGTCATAAATGACGTATCGGTCATCCACCAATCACGGCTTCCCCCCAGGGAAATCAGTGTCTGAGTAAACGCTGTGATTGGAGGAAGTCGGATTCCTCATTTTAGACCTGGGAAGAGGCTTACCGACGGGCGGGGAAATTGCTGGAGCGGCTGTCAGGATTAAAAGGTAAGTATTTTCACAACACAAGTGAAATGTAAATTTTGATGAATTAAAGGGCCCCTGTTTTTAATTGAGTTTTTAAAACCGGGCACTTTATCATCTAAATTTACATTCACTTTAAGTGAATTTAGTTTTTGCAATACATTTAATTGACAAATAACACTAGTGCAGTGAGAGTTGTATAGCTGCTATATGATGTATTAGTATGCAAATTCTGACCTACCTTAACGTATAAAAAGAAGCATTATGTACGTATGTAAATAATATATTACCTATTACTTCAACGTTTACATAGTATCTATCTACCTATCTATCTATCTATCTATCTATCTATCTATCTATCTGTTATCTATCTATCTGGATCTGTCTGTCTGTATCTATCTATCTATCTATCTATCTATCTATCTATCTATCTATCTATCTATCTATCTATCATGTATCTATCACAGCCATAATAAATAAATCACCTTTTAATTTTAGTGGAAACAAAGCTGTTGTAAACACAGATCTTGCACAAATAACACGTTTTAAGATTTTTTCTACCTCACAAAGCAAAACAATTAACTGGAAAAACATAAACAATAATTTGGCTGTGTTTCTCCCACACATAAATTGCTTTCTTCTTAGATGAAAAATTGATTTTTTGACACAGTTATGTCAATTTAATGGTGTGTCAGTTTCACAGAGGTTCAGTAAGTATTAGAGATTTTGTTGTAAAATACACATTTCTGCTCAAAAATCCTGTCATTTTCTTCCAATAATTATTACAAAGGAAAAAACAAAAACAAAACAAAAACATTATATGTGCTTGTAATTATTCCTTGTGCACTATTTATAAAATAGATGTGAGGTAAAGAATAGAATATTTTGTGGGAAAATATAGGACACATTTTGTCATTGTATGACATGCACAGCAAGAAATAACTAATCTATTTGACATTTATATACTTCCCACAATATCCCAAGTGCTGTGCAACGCTAGTTCTATATTTAGTTCATGGTTAATGCAACATATCTAATCTTTTCTGACATTTTCTATGGAATTTTAATGGGTTTTGTGTTTATGTTACACTGTGGGGACGTTAAGTATTTTTAAATGTTATTGATTATCATGATAAAAAATGTATTATTAACATGTTAGCCAACCAAGTGATCTCACAAAGGGACTGATTATCTAAAGAGTATAACAGGTATCTTGCTAAAGTCTGTAATCTACATTTCCTTCATGGGATTATCTAAAGACACATTTTTACCTAGACAGCTGTGGTCCATAGACTATATTTCTGTATGGGATGGAGAGACTTACAAATTAACGTTTTACTTTAGTGCTCAATAAAATATGCACTTTAAAATTCTTAATATATGTACCCCTATACCATCAATAGCCTACTGCAATAAACATCCTAATCTATTAACCCCTAAGCCGCCATAACCGCCACCATAATAACTACACTACTTAACCCCTATACTGTCAATACCCCTGCGCAAACAGCCCCTATCCTATTAACCCCTAATCCACCACAACCCTCCAATGCATACACACACTAACCTTTGAACTCCTAAACCACTACAACACCCCAACACAAACACTCCCTAACCTATTAACCCCTAATCCACCACAACCCCTCAATGCAAACTAACCCTACACTACTTAACTACCTAACAGCTAACCCCAAAGACCTTTAACCTAAGACCCCAAAGTTAAACAAAATAACAAACACTAACAGTACTAAAAAATGTAAAAAAAAAAACTAAAAAAATAAAAATAAATACAAAGCACTACAAACAACTTAACCCCCCCCCAGTTATGACTAATCTAAAACTAAAGTGCCCTTAAAAAAACACCACCCCAAAATAAAAAACTCAGTACTAACACTAAAACCTTTTCTAACATTTGCACTGAAAATGGCATTTTGTAAGACATTGTTCTAAAGGGATTAAGCTATTTTACTTGTCAAAAAATCCCTTATCTAAAACCAAAATAACCCACCAACCCCCCATCCCCAATTAAAAAAAGCTATCTTACAAAAAACTAAAAATTGCCCTGATAAGCGCATTTGGTAGGGCATTGCCCTAAACTAATTACAGCTCTTTTCCCCAATAAAAAAAACCTTATTCTTAAAAAAAAAACCTTTCATAAAAAATAAAAAATAAAACTATTCTAAAAAAGATTGCCTGAAAATGGCATTTGGTTGGGCATTGATCTTAGAATGGAATTTGGTAGCACAGTGCTCTAAAGTGATTATAGCTCTTTTACCCATAAAAAAGCCCTATTCTAAAAATGCATAAAAATATACCCTAGTCTAAAAAAAGAGACCCTGAGAAGGGCATATTGTTGGGCATTGCCCTGATAAGTGAATTTGGTGGTCGCTTGCTCTAAAGAATAACAACTCTTTTGCCTCTATTTAAAAAAAAAATTCCTAATGTTAAAAAAAACCTATCCTAAAAAAGGCATTGCCCTAAAGCGAGTATAGATGTTTTGCAGAAAAAAAAACCCTAACCTAAAAAAAATCCTATTCTAAAAATGATTGTCTTAAGAAGGGCATTAGGGCTTCATTTATCAAGCCGTTTGCCACATTATGAATGCAGGTTCTCACAAGAGAACATGCAGTCAGAATTTGCAGAATTTGGTGGTCGCTTGCTCTAAAGAATAACAACTCTTTTGCCTCTATTTAAAAAAAAAAATTCCTAATGTTAAAAAAAACCTATCCTAAAAAAGGCATTGCCCTAAAGCGAGTATAGATGTTTTGCAGAAAAAAAAACCCTAACCTAAAAAAAATCCTATTCTAAAAATGATTGTCTTAAGAAGGGCATTAGGGCTTCCTTTATCAAGCCGTTTGCCACATTATGAATGCAGGTTCTCACAAGAGAACATGCAGTCAGTATTTATCAAGCAGCGGTCATTAGACACAAGAGAACATGCAGTCAGTATTTATCAAGCAGCGGTCATTAGACACAAGAGAACCTGCAGTCAGTATTTATCAAGCAGTGGTCATCAGACACACGAGAACCTGCAGTCAGTATTTATCAAGCAGCGGTCATTAGACACAAGAGAACCTGCAGTCAGTATTTGTCAAGCAGCGGTCATCAGACACAAGAGAACCTGCTGTCAGTATTTATCAAGCAGAGGTCAGACACAAGAGAACCTGCAGTCATTATTTATCAAGCAGCAGTAATCAGACACAAGAGAACCTGCAGTCAGTATTTATCAAGTAGCGGTCAGACACAAGAGAACCTGCAGTCAGTATTTATCAAGCAGCGGTCATCAGACACAAGAGAACCTGCAGTCAGTATTTATCAAGCAGCAGTAATCAGACACACGAGAACCTGCAGTCAGTATTTATTAGACAGCGGTCATCAGACACAAGAGAACCTGCAGTCAGTATTTATCAAGCAGTGGTCATCAGACACAAGAGAACCTGCAGTCAGTATTTATCAAGCATACGGTCATCAGACACAAGGGAACCTGCAGTCAGTATTTATCAGGCAGCAGTCATCAGACACAAGAGAACCTGCAGTCAGTATTTATCAAGCAGTGGTCATCAGACACAAGAGAACCTGCAGTCAGTATTTATCAAGCATACGGCCATCAGACACAAGAGAACCTGCAGTCAGTATTTATCAAGTAGCGGTCAGACACAAGAGAACCTGCAGTCAGTATTTATCAAGCAGCGGTCATCAGACACAAGAGAACCTGCAGTCAGTATTTATCAAGCAGCAGTAATCAGACACACGAGAACCTGCAGTCAGTATTTATTAGACAGCGGTCATCAGACACAAGAGAACCTGCAGTCAGTATTTATCAAGCAGTGGTCATCAGACACAAGAGAACCTGCAGTCAGTATTTATCAAGCATACGGTCATCAGACACAAGAGAACCTGCAGTCAGTATTTATCAGGCAGCAGTCATCAGACACAAGAGAACCTGCAGTCAGTATTTATCAAGCAGTGGTCATCAGACACAAGAGAACCTGCAGTCAGTATTTATCAAGCATACGGTCATCAGACACAAGAGAACCTGCAGTCAGTATTTATCAGGCAGCAGTCATCAGACACAAGAGAACCTGCAGTCAGTATTTATCAAGCAGGGGTCATCAGACACAAGAGAACCTTCAGTCAGTATTTATCAAGCAGAGGTCATCAGACACAAGAGAACCTGCAGTCAGTATTTATCAAGCAGCGGTCATCAGACACAAGAGAACCTGCAGTCAGTATTTATCAAGCAGAGGTCATCAGACACAAGAGAACCTGCAGTCAGTATTTATCAAGCAGCGGTCATCAGACACAAGAGAACCTGCAGTGAGTATTTATCAAGCATAGGTCATCAGACACAAGAGAACCTGCAGTCCGTATTTATCAAGCAGCGGTCATCAGACACAAGAGAACCTGCTGCAGTCAGTATTTATCAAGCAGCAGTCATCAGACACAAGAGAACCTGCAGTCAGTATTAATTAAGCAGCAGTCATCAGACACAAGAGAACCTGCAGTCAGTATTTATCAAGCAGCGGTCATCAGACACAAGAGAACCTGCAGTCAGTATTTATCAAGCAGCGGTCATAGGCTGCTTCCTATCCTCTTCTCCAACTCTTAGGTGGAGAATTTCATTCTCCTCGGTCTCGTCTGACCGGGGAGATTGACAGCGTGATTTGCTGTGCATGGGCAGGGGGCGGTGTTGCACAAGAGCGCAAAATAGCACTGTTGTGCAATGCTGAATTCCGTCAATGGAATTCTTCCCACCAGAGTCGAGCTGCAGCAGACAGGGGCACATATGTACGCCCCTGTCTGCTGTTGTTTGATAAATTGAGCCCTTAGTAGGGCATCACACTAAAGTAATTACAGCTTTTTTGGATTAAAAATAAATAAATAAAACTATTCTAAACCCCGCCCCCCAAAAAAACTACTAATTCTAAACCCCAAAGTTTCTACTCACCCAACTTTACTGCGGTTACACAGGCATTATTTGAAGTATTCATACACATGTTTCATTGAGCACACTGTCTGCGCTGCGTAGGAACACTTCAAATATGCCCCCTCTTCCTCCCGCTGAAAGTGCAGACACCTGATGGTGTTTTCAAAAGCTGCAATGCCTATTATTTCCTATGGGATACACATCACCACTCATCGGCACTTCACAGGTCTGCCCCCTTTTATTTTGTTGATGCTTTAAATATAGGGGCCATAGTGAGTCACAGACATGCAGCCAAATGCATTAAGTGTTTTCAATTTGAGAGGGGTATATTCAAATAGATTAGACGACATGTGTCTTGCATATCTTTTTACATGGTTTTCAAATGTATGTCCAACACTATCAATTATAAAGCAGGTTATCGCATGACTGTCACTTTACACCTTATGAACTCACCAAAACTTCTCATGGACAGAAAAAGGGTTGTTGCTGTATTGATCCCACAAAGTATGCATATGTGGTGACATCACCGGCACTCCCATGATGCCTTGGAGTGCTGACCACTAGGCCACCAACAATCCCCAGCCTGTAGTGAGGGGAATCGCCGAAAACAGTGTTTAATTCCCAATCCCCCTTGCATGACGAGAAGGGCTCGTCATGCACCTACAAGTAGCAATGTGCATGATGAGAACGCCTAGTCAATTGCATGATGAGAACACCTAGTCATGTGCATGATGAGAACGCCTAGCCATGTGCATGATGAGAACGCCTAGTCATGTGCATGATGAGAACGCCTAGTCATGTGCATGATGAGAATGCCTAGCCATGTGCATGATGAGAACGCCTAGTCATGTGCATGATGAGAACGCCTAGCCATGTGCATGATGAGAACGCCTAGTCATGTGCATGATGAGAACGCCTAGTCATGTGCATGATGAGAATGCCTAATTATGTGCATGCTGAGAACGCCTAGGCATGTGCATGCTGAGAACGCCTAGTCATGTGCATGATGAGAACGCCTAGTCTTGTGCATGATGAGAACACCTAGTCACGTGCATGATGAGAACGCCTAGTCATGTGCATGCTGAGAACACCTAGTCATGTGCATGCTGAGAACGCCTAGTCATGTGCATGATGAGAACGCCTAGTCATATGCATGATGAGAACGCCTAGTCATGTGCATGATGAAAACGCCTAGTCATGTGCATGCTGAGAACGCCTAGTCATGTGCATGCTGAGAACGCCTAGTCATGTGCATGCTGAGAACACTAGTCATGTGCATGATGAGAACGCCTAGTCATGTGCATGATGAGAACGCCTAGTCATGTGCATGCTGAGAACGCCTAGTCATGTGCATGATGAGAATGCCTAGTCATGTGCATGATGAGAACGCCTACTCATGTGCTTGATGAGAATGCCTAGTCATGTGCATGATGAGAACGCCTAGTCATGTGCATGATGAGAATGCCTAGTCATGTGCATGATGAGAACGCCTACTCATGTGCTTGATGAGAACGCCTAGTCATGTGCATGCTGGGAACGCCTAGTCATGTGCATGATGAGAACGCCTAGTCATGTGCATGATGAGAACGCCTAGTCATGTGCATGATGAGAACGCCTAGTCATGTGCATGATGAGAACGCCTAGTCATATGCATGATGAGAACGCCTAGTCATGTGCATGCTGAGAACGCCTAGTCATGTGCATGATGAGAACGCCTAGTCATATGCATGATGAGAACGCCTAGTCATGTGCATGATGAGAACACCTAGTCATGTGCATGCTGAGAACGCCTAGTCATGTGCATGATGAGAATGCCTAGTCATGTGCATGATGAGAACGCCTAGTCATGTGCATGATGAGAACGCCTAGTCATGTGCATGATGAGAATGCCTAGTCATGTGCATGATGAGAATGCCTAGTCATGTGCATGATGAGAATGCCTAGTCATGTGCATGATGAGTAGGGTTGCCACCTCAGCCATGTTTTCCTGGACACGTATGAGTTACACATGTTGCAGGGTATGCAAGGAGGAACATGTATTGTGTTTCTGGACAGCACTATTCATATTCCTCCCTGCACACCCTGCAGCATGTGTAACTTATAAGTGTTCTGTATTTTAAGGGACAGGTGGCAACCCTAATGATGAGAACGCCTAGTCATGTGCATGATGAGAACGCCTAGTCATGTGCATGCTGAGAACGCCTAGTCATGTGCATGCTGAGAACGCCTAGTCATGTGCATGCTGAGAACGCCTAGTCATGTGCATGCTGAGAACGCCTAGTCATGTGCATGCTGAGAACACTAGTCATGTGCATGATGAGAATGCCTAGTCATGTGCATGATGAGAACGCCTAGTCATATGCATGATGAGAACGCCTAGTCATGTGCATTGAAGGTGTTAAGAGGATATGAAAATCTTAGATCATTTTACTTCTATTATGAGATTTGCTTAGTTCCCATGATATTATTTGTTGAGGTAGGTTTTTGGAGCACAACGTGGCAGGAAATAGCGCTGCCCTCTGGTGCTCTTACAAATGGCTATCATTCTTGAAAAACTGCTGCCATATATTGCTCCAGACACGTGCAACCTCCTGAGCTTACATCTTTGCTTTTCAACAAGAGGCACCAAGAGAACTAAGAAAAAAGGATAATAAAAGTATATTAGAAATTTATTCTGAAACATGAAAGAAACATTTTGATTTCACGTTCCTTTAATTTTGTATTTTAGAGGATGATTTATCCTGTGAAATGTTTGTTTTATAATTTCATACTGACTTTTTTTATCTTATCTCTTTGGCCTGGGAGTTTTTTTTGCAGGAACCTGTTAGACTGTCTGCACGGCTTACATTGTTTTACAGTATTGAAGGTGCATAAATCCCAACATTTAAAATGTGATAATAGAAGTAAATTAGAAAGCAGGGAGTCCACATCTGGTTTCCCCCATCACCCATAGGAAGACTTTCCCTAGGGTCATAATAAATATATAGAGACAAGGTACTGCTATAGAGACAAGGTACTGCTCAGTACCTTGTCCTTTAGTGCAGTGTTTTTCAACCAGTGTGACGTGGCACACTAGTGTGCCGTGAGAGATCCTCAGGTGTGCCACGGCACTCTGACAACAGTGTGACATATTTTTTAAACTTTGCTTGTTTTTTACTCCCAGTGCAGGGGTAGTTTGTAGGAGGCATGGCATAACAGCACAATACATACAGTATGTGTGTGTTTGTGTGTATGTGTATATATATGCTGTATTAGGCTACAATGTGTGATTTTTTAAAAAAATTTGGGATGGTGGTGTGCCACAGGATTTTTTAATGTAAAAAAGTGTGCCACAGCAAAAAAAAGGTTAAAAATCACTGCTTTAGTGAGTCACCACCTGGCAGCAGCCTCTTTTAGCCCAATTGTGCTTTTCACAGAGAATAATTTTCCTAAAGTATATCAGTCTGTTCTTGCCTAAAAACGACGGTTTCGCCCCAAAATAACAGGCAATCCTCCTCTGAAGAAGGAACATGGCATCCCCAGATGATATAAATATATATGGGCTAGATTACGAGTGTAGTGGTAGTTTGAGCTCCTGCTCGCGTGTTAACTATGCTAGTTTTTGCACGTCGGGTTAAAAAGTAAAAAGATGTTTCTATATCGCAACCGCGTTAAAAATGGAAAAAACCTAACACGCTTACTCGTTCGTACACACACACATACATACATACATACATACATATACATACAGTATGTAGACATGTGTATGTATGTATCTTTATTCTCTATATTAAAGCCCTTGGCAGTCCTTTTTTTATAACACCTGAGACCTCATATCTTTGAGCCCTTATAACTTTTTATTGTATGTTTTTTAAAAATAATTTTATCAGGCAGTGTTATTATGAGTGTAACTGCACTTTTAAATGTAATTTTGATGTACTTTGTGTAACTTTGTGTAGCTTTTTTGTTTCAAGTAACAGTTAACCAGAGCACTTTGTGTGCAAAGAGCCGTGATAACCCCTTTTCGCTCGCTCTCAGTACCCATCTAAAGCTCTTAAAAAATTAAGAGACCACAGAAAAAGTATAAGTTTCTCTGGTTTACTGTTTATAGGTATGTGTTTTAGTAAAATAAACACTTCTGTTTTATTCTATAAACTACTGACAACACTTTTCCTAAATTCCAAATAAAAATATTGTCATTTAGAGCATTTATTTGCAGAAAATTACAACCGGTTAAAATAACAAAAAGATGCAGCGTTTTCAGACTTCTAATAATGCAAAGAAAACAAGCGCATATTCATTTTTAAAGAACACAATATTAATGTTTTAACTTAGCAAGCGTTCAGGAATGAATATGTGGTGGAATAACCATGATTATCAATCACAGATTTCATGCATCTTGGCATGCTCTCCACCAGTCTTTCTGTGTCGGTTTACTTTGAATAAACCCATAGAAGTGTAATTGGAGTGTTGCCTATAGGAGGCCGAAACGATCGTCTAGGGTTGCTGTGTTCCTTGTTCAGAGGAGAATTGCCTGGTATTTCGGGGCTGGACTGACCTTACTTTGCGGGATCAGACTGATATACTTCAGAAAAGTTTTCCTTTGTGTAAAGCAGAACTGGTCTAAATGAGGCTGCTCCTGGGTGGTAAATCGCCATAGAACTAGCTGATGAGCTGTTGTTCGTTCCTGGTAGAGCTCTTCTCTCTTTCTATGCACACACATATAAATATATATATATAGACACACATACATCTTTAGACATGTACAGTATTTTTTCCCCCACAATTTTCTGTTTCGCAAAACAGTTAAAGCGACACTGAACCAAATTTTTTTCTTTTGTGATTCAGATGGAGCATGCAATTTTAAGCAACTTTCTAATTTACTCTTATTATCAAATTTTCTTCATTCTCTTTATTTGAAATTCAAGAATGTAACTTTAGATTTTTGGTGAATAACCAGGATTATTCTTGCTGATTGGTTGATAAATTAATCCACCAATAAAAAAGTGCTGTCCAGAATTCTGAACCAAAAAAGAAGCTTAGATGCATTCTTTTTCAAATAAAGATAGCAAGTGAACAAAGAAAAATTGATTATAGGAGTAAATTAGAAAGTTGTTTAAAATTGCATGCTCTATCTGAATTACGAAAGAAAAATGTTGGGTTCAGTGTCCCTTTAACCAGAGCTTTGAGGATGTGGAATCCATTTGTGCTCACAAGTTAGCATTTACTTTCAACTTGTAACACGAGCGGAAAACCCAAGGCTCGCAAACACCTGGAATAAACTCGTAATCTTAATAACTTAATATTCAGATAAAAATTAGAATTTGAAAAACTTCTCAATTTACTTTTATGGTCAAATTTATTTCTTTAAAAATATTTTTTTTTACTTTCTAAAGCACTATTTTTCAATTTCAAACGTTCTGCTTTCTAGTGATAAATACTACCTCATTTATTTAATCTTTTTTGTGACTATGTGTAAAGTGTAATATACAAACTGGTAATTTCTATATGTGTCCTTTGCCTTCCTAAACTGTGTGTAGCTGCTTATTATGCAAGTTCATACAAACCACACATCCTGACTATATTTTAAAACTTCCTCATACCCCCATCATTTTTTCTATGTGGTAAATCTACTTTTAGTCTGACAATCAGCAAAATGTATTTATTTGTCATCACTTACAGGATACATCTGGTGTTACCTAATTTTAATAATTAGTTAATGATTTATGCTGTTCAATGTATTTTTTACCATATATAAGCTTCTTTTATTTTACAAACAAACAGAACTGTATTGCTCTGTACCAAGTGTTTGTGTCATTCAGTACTTCCGAGAGTTCAGTGGAAAGTGATAAAGGCAGATCTGCAGAAAAGGGTCTCTATTCGTGATAAAAAACCTCCAACAATTACAATACACAATCTTTAAAAAAAAAAAAAATTCTGCCATGTATATGAAAGGACAGCAGGATTAAAATCTGATTACATTTTAAGTAAAACTATCAGGAAGTCAATACCAGAATTTTTGTTTTTTAAAAAGATAGATAATACCTTTATTACCCATTCCCCAGTTTTGCATAACCAACACAGTTAAATTAATAAAAAAATACCTCTGTGATTACCTTGTATCTAAGCCTCTGCAAACTGCCCCTTTATTTCAGTTCTTTTGACTAAATTGCATTTTAGCCAATCAATGCTCAATCCTAGGTAAATTCACGTGCATGAGCTCAATGTTATCTATATGAAACACATGAACTAACGCCCTCTAGTGGTGAAAATCTGTTAAAATGCATTCAGATTCTAAGAAATTAGCATATGAACCTCCTAGGTTTAGCTTTCAACTAAGAATAACAAGAGAACAAAGCGAAATTGGTGATAAAAGTAAATTGGAAAGTTTTGAGCTACATTTCCCATGATGCTCAGCTAGCTGATATACTGGCTGAGCATCTTGGGAAATGTAGTTCCAAAACCTCTGGAGGGCTATCTGGCTTACACGATAGTCTGTGAATATTAATGTGGAAATCTGCTTGAAAATTATTCCATAACTGGTTTTCCTGTTTAATTACATTTAGGGCTAGATTACAAGTGGAGTGCAACATTTTTATAGCTATTGTGCAATCATATTTTTTCTTGCTTGAGGGCTAGTTGATGGGGCACTAAAATCTGTACATCGAATAGCTTATGTGGCGCTAAATCCTTCATATAATACATTTCTTTGGGCCTGCACATTAAAGAGACATGAAACCCCCCCAAAAAATGTCATGCTTTAGATAGAGAATACAATTTTAAACAACATTCACTTCTATAATCTAATTTCCTTCATTCTTTAGATATCCTTTTATTGAAGAAGTAGCAATGCACATGGGTGAGCCTATAACACAAGACATTTATGTGCAGCCACCAATCAGCAGCTACTTAGCCTATTTAGATATGCTTTTCAACAAATTATATCAAGAGAATGAAGCAAATTAGATAATAGAAGTGAATTGGAAATTTGTTTAAACTTGCATGCTCTTCCTAAATATTGAAAGAAAAAAAATTGGGTTTCATGTCCCTTTAAAATTCATGTTAAAAATCGTTTGAGTACTAAGTAGGGATGGGTGAATGTGTAAATTTCCGAATTCGAATGTTAGAACGAATGTTATTACCGAAATTTGAATTATAAATCCGAATGTTGACAAGAACGAATATTCTTAAAAATTCTATAATCGAATGTTATTTACAGTTTTCTAATCTCACTTTCGAATTTGAATGTTTATAATTATATCGAATGTCCACATTCTAAATTTCGAATTTAACATTCTATTTAACAAATACTATTCAGAAGTTCAATAGTTCATGTGGTAGGGCGGGAATCTAGTAAACTGATACATAATAGATACAAATATATCATTTCAAATGTTTCTATATAGAATATTGCATAATTCGAATATTATATTTAAAGAAAGCATTAGAAATACTATTACAAATATAAATTCGAATTTTTCAAGACAAATATTTTCGAATGTAATCGTAAAATTCGAAACCGAACATTCGAAAATCAAATGTTAGAATGTTATGTAAACAATTCGAAATGTGTTAAAATTCGTTTCATTTTTCAAACGTTGCGAAACATTCTCCCATCCCTAGTACTAAGCCAGTGGTAGGAATCTCCCTTAGTTGCCAAAACTTTTTTTACAGTCTCCCAGGCTCTCATATTTGTATGTAAAATCGTCATGTCAAATATTAACTATTGTACTCTTATGTAGTTAATCATTTTGATGCCTTAAATGAGAAATAGAATTCACGGCTTTGCAGAAAGTTTTTAAATGTATTAAGCTATACCGTGTGAATGAAGATGATTTCTATGTTGTACCAAACTGTATCACATTGTAAAACAAAGTGTTGTTTTTTTAATAACTACTGTATTATTTGTTTACATTAAGTTAAATTTGTCGATTCCTTAGTCTCCCAGCCTCCCGTATTTTTTTCAAGAAAAATTGGCAACCCTAGCCGGTGGTGTGCAATTAATTTTTCATGCGTTCTGAATACTAGTAATACTGGTAGATTGTGAGTTATTCTTTGCACGAGGTTGCACGAAAGATAATGCATCCTGCTCTAATGATTGTGCTCAAATTTTAAATCTGGCCCTTACTGTTTTATCATAAAGTTCAAACATCAGCAGTTCTTATAGAACGGTGTAGATCATGGAGCAAAAACAATAACTCCTCAAAGCTACCATAAAAATGCTGCTGCTGGTGGTACCTAAAGAATAATAGGAAACTTCATTAATTCTAGCATTAAATACTATGCACGTTGTAGCTTACAGCTATTATATTACATATAATTTAGATAGAGATTGATGTATATAAAGGAATCAGCAAAATGTGTAATAAAATTGAATAATTCCTGAAAAGAAGGCGAGATATTTTCATGTTCCCCTCTTTACTATCGACAGGATTGTTACTATCAACAGATGCTCATGATATAGCCCATACAAGATCACAAGGTCATGTTTGAAATGAATTGAGCATCACTTCACATATATTTTCTACAGGTTTGTTAGCGGGATTTCCTTTCATTTATAGTGTCCTATATATGTCACACATGAAACAACTTTGGAAAAATTCTTGAAAGATAGTTAGTGTAAATGTTTGTAAAATATTATGTCATATTATATATTATAAAATATTCATGTTTATTTTGTTATAAAAATGTAGTCTCTGGAGGTTTTGTAGACCTTGTAGACAAGAACAAGGGTCTGAGAGTGGGTGTTCCCGGGCATCAATAACAATTTTTTACCTACCCTAACGCCAACCATGCAGAATTCATAAAGACTTTTGTTTTTCTCTCACAATCATGTTCTCTGCTATTGTAAAGATTATGAGGTTATCTATGCTTTTTTTTCTTTTACTTGTATAAAGCCTTCTTTCTATGCATATGTTAATGTAGAGTGTTATATGGAGGGTTTGGTTTTGTGATCTCCACATCCTTGCACCATGAAGTTAACACTTACCAGATATAAACAACTCCACTGATTTTATTGGAGTGTCACTTATAACTTATGCATTTTTGAGTTATAATGTCACGGCAAGTTGTTTTATGCAATATATAAATTTCACAAGCAGGTTTTATTGAAACTAGGTAATTAAGATCTTAAGACATCTTAGACAAGTCTAGGCCAAAGTTACATCAAACCCCTACACTAAAGGATATGATGATTTATACTGTGCGCTGGATTCCTGAATAATACTTTGTACACTTGCCCTTTCTACATTCAGCCTTTTGAAGACAATGGATTTGACAAGCTAGAGCTCTTTGTAGGGTGATGTGAGCTATATATTATTCAAGGAATCACAACTTTCATTAAATGTGCTAAGTGGGAGTGACAGGTATTCTACAGCTATATATAAGATAGCTTTATTATTTAGGAGCTTTGCATTTCCAACTGACAGGAAATTCAGAGTGAGTTTGGTGCATAGCCCATTACACACTGCAATCTGAGTGTTCTTTTTATAAACAGCTGTGGCACAGTCCAATCAAAGTCTATTCACCAAACAGAACATTTCAGTTATTATACCAGACATCCATTTTATTTTTCAGAATTAGCAACATCTATAAAATGTTTTTTTATTTTTTTATTTAAATAATCATAGGGTCTCTAGCACTGTCATGTAAAAAACATTTTATGGATTATGTTCTCTATGCTTTTATAGAATCTACAGTAATTATTTGGGTATTTTTATTCTTATCTTATGTAATATTGATAAATCTTTTTAAAAGAAAATCCTTGGTAAAATACTGGCACGAATTCTGGGTCAGTCATCGTTACAGATGGGTATTTTACATCAATGCTTTGCAAAATGTGTTTGTATATAATCATGTTTTTGTAGGCTACACAGTGACCCAGATTTATTACAACCTACTAAGGGCCAGATTACAAAAATGATTAAAAAAATTTACAAACAAAAGTTATAAAGGCTCAAATATATGATGTCTCAGGTGTAAAAAAAAGAAAAAAAAGAAATATGTGTGTGTGTGTGTATATATATATATATATATATATATATATATATATATATATATATATATATATATATATATATATATACACTATATATATATATATATATATATATATACATACATATATGTCTATATGTGTGTACTTATCTATTCATAGATGTATATGTGTATACATGTATTTATGAACATATATACAAATATAAACACATAAATACATATGTATACATATATAGACATACATATATCTGTATATATCTATACCTATAATCATCTCTCTCTCTCTCTCTCTCTCTCTCTCTCTCTCTCTATATATATATATATATATATATATATATATATATATATATATATTCCAATAGTCCAGTCAGACCAGCTCTAATAGCACCTGATCTATATCTATCTATCTATCTATCTATCTATCTATCTATCTATCTATCTATATATATATATATATATATATATATATATATATATATATATATATATATATATATATATACAGTACTATGCAAAACTCTTAGCCCACCATTAGATTTGTTGTTTTAGCAAAGTTTTATTGACCTATCCATATTTATTTTTATAATACTCTTTTCCACTGATTTTCATTCAAATATTTGTGAGCTTTAGCATATCTTAGCCTTTTCACTCTGTTCCCCTTCTGAAAACGTGGTTTATTGGCTTCTAGCCTTCCACAAAGACTATACTTATCCAGCTTCTTTGGATTGTAGAAGGGTCAACTTGGCATCCCGATGCAGCTGTCAGATGCTGAGCAGGTCCTTGCTGGACTTCTACCGGTCTCTCAAAGAAGAAACTTTGAGAAATTTCTCATCAGATTTATTCTTAGCCTTCCAGTCCTTTGTTTATATTTGACCTCTCCTGATTCTTCAAGTTTCTTTATAACAGCCTGAATACCACATCTTGAGTATACAGTTTGTTTGCTGATTTCCCTTTGAGAGTAGACTTGCTGATGGAAAAGTATAATTTTATGTCAAATTTTCTGTGGCATTTTGGAATTATGTGAATAAAAGTTGGTCTTTTTAGCAAGCTTCCAATGAATTAAACTCATAACACGCGTGTATGTAATGCTCAATCATGTCTTGCACAAACCTGGTATTATCACCTTTTTCATAGCAGTCATTTTGACATGAAATAGTAGGAGAAATACAGGTGTTAGCAAAGACATTAATTAGGATTCCATTCCATTTAGGTTTAAGAAAGCCAGATTCCTACTATTGCGTAAGTGTAAGGGGAGGTCAAACTAAATACTTGCCACTTTAGCCTAAAGAAGCTAAAACAACAAATCTAATAGTGACCTAAGACTTTTGCACAGTACTAAATATTGTACCAAAAACATTCATATATATGTAGAAATATTTATTTATGAATAAATAGAACATATTCTGGGAAGAACATTGGAATGTGAAATATTCATATTTTTATGTCGGGTTAGTGAACTTGAGAATATATACGATCGTGTTTACCCACAATTAGGGTGTTTTTTCACTTTTTTTTGCTCTATTGACTTCTATGGGGGAATAGGTTATCGCATATTGTAAGTTCGGGTTTTTACGCTGTCATAAAACGAGCGCAACTCGACGCTCGCATAAAGCTTACTTCTTACTTACTGAAATACAGGACAGCACTTTACAGCACAACTATTGGAAATCTGTTTATTATCTGTTAATTAAAGGGACATGAAGCATTTTGTGTTTAGGATTCAGATAGCGCATATAATTTTAAACAACTTTCCAATTTATTTCTATTATCTGATATGTTTTGTTCTCTTGGTAGCCTTTGTTTAAAATCATACCTATGTAGGCTCATGAGCTTTGGCTGCACAAATATACTTCATGTTATTGGCTCACTCATGAGTATTAATGTTTCTTCAACAAAGAATAACAATAGTATGATGCAAATTAAATAATAGAAGTATATTGGAAAGTTGTTTTAAATTATATTCTCTATTTGGGTTTCATGTCCCTTTAAGGTAGACACAATAGGCCCCATTTATGAAGCTGCAAATGCTGCTTTGGGGCCCGAGTGTTTCAGGCTTGCACGAGTGGCTCTGAAATGCCAGCTCATCTGGCCTATAATAAATGGGTCCCAAAGTATATTTTAAAAACAAATCTAATTTACTAGCACTATCAAATGCATCTCATTTTCCTGTGTTTCATTTTTACTTTACATGAGGGCATAGTGAAGAAGGCTCAAGTGTGACAGTAGTGTTTACAACAATGTTATACATATATTGTTCAGAGCACATGCACAATCCTGAGCCTACTTCAGTATGCCTTAATGAAAAGGAGATACAGTTTAACAAAGGAAACTATTACCAAGATAAAGTTAATTTAACCCCTTAACGACCAAGGACGTACGCCACACGTCCTCAAAAAAAAGACAGTTAATGACCGAGGACGTGTGGCGTACGTCCTTGGTCTGGAAAGCAGCTGGAAGCGATCCTGCTCGCTTCCAGCTGCTTTCCGGTTATTGCAGTGATGCCTCGATATGGAGGCATCCTGCAATAACCCCCCTTGGCCATCCGATGCAGAGAGAGACACTCTGTGGCCCTCTCTGCACCGGACATCGGTGGCCGGTATCGTTGGTGGGTGGGAGCTTACGTGGGAGGCGGGTGGGCGGCCATCGGTGCTCAGTGTGGAGTGGAGGGGGGCGGGATCGGGGGCGGGAGCTACGGGGGCGCGCATGGGAGGGTGGTGGGCGGGCGCGTGCATGGGGCGGGAGGGGGTGGGAACCGCTACACTACAGAAAAAAAAGGTTAAAAATTAAAAACACAATTACTGTAAAATATCATCTAAGGGACCTGGAAGGGGTTGGGGGTTGGTCTCGGGGGGGGGGGGAAAGCTACACTACAGAAAAGGGAATTTTTTTAAAAAAAAGGCACATTTTTTACAAAACTGGGTACTGGCAGACAGCTGCCAGTACCCAAGATGGCGCCCATTATTGCAGAGGGGAAGGGTTAGAGAGCAGTTTGGTGGGGGATCAGTGAGGTTGGGGTCTAAAGGGGGATCCTACACATCAGCATATGTAAATATGCTTTTTTTTTTTTTTTTTAAAAAGGGCCAAATACCTTTTATTTTAGTACTGGCAGAGTTTCTGCCAGTACTTAAGATGGCGGGGACAATTGTGGGGTGGGGGAGGGAAGAGAGCTGTTTGGGAGGGATCAGGGGGTCTGATGTTTCAGGTGGGAGGCTGAACTCTACACTAAAGCTAAAATTAACCCTGCAAGCTCCCTACAAGCTACATAATTAACCCCTTCACTGCTAGCCATAATACACATGTGATGCGCAGCGGCATTTAGAGGCCTTCTAATTACCAAAAAGCAATGCCAAAGCCATATATGTCTGCTATTTCTGAACAAAGGGGATCCCAGAGAAGCATTTACAACCATTTGTGCCATAATTGCACAAGTTTGTAAATAATTTCAGTGAGAAACCTAAAATTGAGAAAAAATTAACGTTTTTTTTAATTTGATCGCATTTTGCGGTGAAATGGTGGCATGAAATATACCAAAATTGGCCTAGATCAATACTTGGGGTTGTCTACTACACTACACTAAAGCTAAAACTACCCCAAAAAGCTCCCTACATGCTCCCTAATTAACCCCTTCACTGCTGGGCATAATACACGTGTGGTGCGCAGTGGCATTTAGCGGCCTTCTAATTACCAAAAAGCAACACCAAAGTCATATATGTCTGCTATTTCTGAACAAAGGGGATCCCAGAGAAGAATTTACAACCATTTATGCCATAATTGCACAAGCTGTTTGTAAATAATTTAAGTTAGAAAACAAAAGTATGTGAAAAAATTTGTGAAAAGTGAACGATTTTTTTGTATTTGATTGCATTTGACGGTGAAATGGTGGCATGAAATATACCAAAACGGGCCTAGATCAATACTTTGGGATGTCTACTAAAAAAAAATATATATACATGTCAATGGCTATTCAGAGATTCCTGAAAGATATCAGTGTTCTAGTGTAACTATCGCTAATTTTGAAAAGAAATGGTTTGGAAATAGCAAAGTGCTACTTGTATTTATGGCCCTATAGTTTACAAAAAAAGCAAAGAACATGTAAACATTGGGTATTTCTAAACTCAGGACAAAATTTAGAAACTATTTAGCATGGGTGTTTTTTGGTGGTTGTAGATGTGTAACAGATTTTGGGGGTCAAAGTTAGAAAAAGTGTGTTTTTTTCTATTTTTTCCTCATATTTTATAAAAATTTTTATAGTAAATTATAAGATATGATGAAAATAATGGTATCTTTAGAAAGTCCATTTAATGGCGAGAAAAACGATATATAATATGTGTGGGTACAGTAAATGAGTAAGAGGAAAATTACAGCTAAACACAAAAACTGCAGAAATGTAAAAATAGCCTTGGTCCCAAACGGACAGAAAATGGAAAAGTGCTGTGGTCATTAAGGGGTTAAAGGGACACTGAACCCCAATTTTTTCTTTCGTGATTCAGATAGAGCATGAAATTTTAAACAACTTTCTAATTTACTCCTATTATCAATTTTTCTTCGTTCTCTTGCTTTCTTTATTTGAAAAAAGAAGGCATTTAAGATATTGTTTTGGTTCAGCACCATGGAAAGCACTTGTTTATTGGTAGGTGAATTTACCCACCAATCAGGAAGAATAACACAGTGTGTTCACCAAAAATGGGCCGGCATCTAAACTTATATTCTTGCATTTAAAATAAAGATACCAAGAGAATGAAAAGAATTTGATAATAGGAGTAAATTAGAAAGTTGCTTAAAATTGCATGCTCTATCTGAATTACGATAGAAAAAATTTGGGTTCAGTGTCCCTTTAACAATGAAAGTAAATTGGAATTTTTAAATTGTGTTCTCTGTCTATATCATGAGTTTAATTTTGATTCCTTTATCTCTATAATTCACTATTTTGCTGCCCTAGGGATTAGGCATATGACTCATACAAATAGTAATGCATCGTGTAACTAACAATATAGCTCCATAAAGGCATTTTAGTGATTTATTAATGCTTCATTTTAATTAATGATTATTCTTTTTTTCTAGATATTTCTAAATACTAAAAGACTGACTTCAATTTATGATATTCCCAAGTAAATTGTACTTTGCCATCATTAATAATCAAATGCATCAAACACACAATTAGTTCATATTCATTATACATCCAAATAAAAAAAAATTGATCAATGTACCTGCAATATTTTAGACATTTATTGTTATTCTTAGGAAGATTAGAACTTGTGCTAATTACTAAGGATAAGAGCAGAACTAATAATGGCTTAAAGGGACACTGAACCCAAATTGATTCAGATAGAGCATGACATTTTTAGCATCTTTCTAATTTACTCCTATTATCACATTTTCTTTATTCTCTTGGTATCTTTATTTGAAATGCAAGAATGTAAGTTTAGATGCCGGCCCATTTTTGGTGAACAACCTGGGTTGTCCTTGCTGATTGGTGGATAAATTCATCCACCAATAAAAAAGTGCTGTCCAGAATTCTGAAACTAAAAAAAAGCTTAGATGCCTTCCTTTTTAAATAAAGATAGCAAGAGAACGAAGAAAAATTGATAATAGGAGTAAATTAGAAAGTTACTTAAAATTGCATGCTCTATCTGAATCATGAAAGAAAAAAAAATTGGGTTCAGTGTCCCTTTAAATCTCACAACTAAGGAACCTCAAATGTTGGAAGGATTTTATCAGGCCCATTTATCAAGCTCCGTACGGAGCTTGAAGGGCCGTGTTTCTGGCGAGTCTGAAGACTCGCCAGGAACACAACTTATGAAGCAGCGGTCTAAAGACCGCTGCTCCATAACCCTGTCTGCCTGCTCAGAGCAGGCGGACAGGAATCGCCGGAAATCAACACGATCGAATACGATCGGGTTGATTGACACCCCCCTGCTGGCGGCTGATTGGCCGCGAGTCAGCAGGGGGAGGCGTTGCACCAGCAGCTCTTGTGAGCTTGCAATGTTAAATGCGGAGAGCGTATTGCTCTCCGCATTTAGCGAGGTGTTGCAGACCTGATCGGTAGTGTCAGATCAGGTCCGCAACACCTTTGATAAATTGGGGCCTCTATATCTATATCTATGCACTAATTCACATATCATCAAAAACACCTGACAGCTCATATCTTTGAGCCCTTATAACTTTTTATTCCATTTTTAAAAAAAATATTTTATTGGATAGTGTTATTATGAGTGTAACTGTAATTTTTAAGGTATTTTTGATGTGGTCTGTGACACTTTTTTGACTCGCATAACAGTTAACCAGAGCTCTGAAGTTGCAGTAATCACGTAAATTGTGATTGCGCTCTCACGTTCGCACTGACTTTCAACTTATAATATGGGTGGAATTTAACTTGCGTGCAAACTGCCACAAAAACCTCATATTGCTCTCATAAGGGTCCTTTACCGTTACAGTAACAAGCAAACCAAGGAAGAGCATGATCTGCCATTAAGCACAATCAATAGTCACAATCACTTTATTACTTTGAATGTAAGTGGGCATATTTGCAGATCACTTTTGTAACACATTATACACATGTATTAAACAAAGAGTGCAAACCAGCCCATCTCAGTTTGTTTTACAAAGAACTTGGCATTTTGGAATTTTAATGATTTTATGTAAAATATTTAATAGATTTTTTTATCTAAAAAAAGACAGGACTATGGGCCGATTTATCAAATGTTGGGTGGACATGATTCGCTGTAGCAAATCATGTCCGCCCGACATCGCTAAATGCCGACAGCCCACGCCGTCAAAATTTATCATTGCACACGTATTTCTGGTGAAATGCTTGTGCAATGCTGCCCCCTGCAGATTTGTGGCCAATCAGACTCTAGCAGGGGGTGTCAATCATCCAGATCGGATAGAGGTCATTGCAGGTGTCCGGAAAGCTTGCGCAGAATAAGCAGGATCCGCTGCTTAATAATTCGGCCCCTATGTCTGAGAACAAAATATGTTCACGTTTACACTTCTTTGTTTGTTGGAAGTTAGGATATCCGGGCAATCAATCCTTTTGAGTGAGAAATGTAAATGCTATTACAAATAGATAATATATACATTTTATATGACAAGAGATATTTACATATAGGGCTCTATTCACAAAAAGATGAATTGCAGGTGATTTTGAATCTTTCATTGACTTTTATCAAGGACCGATCTCAGTTTGTATCTCCTGGAAGAAGAGCTAAGTTAGCCCTGCACAATGCGCAGTTCAAGGGACTTAAACCCAATTTTATTCTTTCATGATTCAGTTACAGCATTTGGTTTTAAATAACCTTCCCATTTAGTTCTATTATCTAATTTGTTTTGCTCTCTTGATATCATTTGCTGAAAAGGATACCTCAGGAGCTTCTGATTGGTGGCTGCACATAAATGCCTCGTGTTATTGGCTTCTCCACTGCATTAACTAGCTCCCAGTAGTGCATTGCTTCTTCTTCAACAAAGAATACCAAGAGAATAAGAAAATTACATAACAGAACTTAGTAAATTGTAAAGTTGTTTAAAATTGCACGCTCTATCTGAAGGCATTTATGTGCAACCACCAATCAGATGCTCTATCTGAATCATGAAAGAAAAAAATTGGGTTTTATATCCCTTTAATACTGCAAAGAATTCACCTGTGATTCTCCTATTTTAAGTAAATCATACACATCATTAACTATGCAATGTGCAGGGCTAACTTAGCTCTTCTTGCAGGAGATACTCACTGAGTTTGGCTCTTTATAATTCATAGTTAAAGGGACAGTCTACTCCAGAATTTTTGTTGTTTAAAAAGATAGATAATCCCTTTATTACCTATTCCCTAATTTTGCATAACCAACACAGTTATATTAATATACTTTTTACCTCTGTGATTACCTTGTATCTAAACCTCTTCAGACTGTCCCATTATCTCCTTCTTTTGACAGACTTTTATTTTAGCCAATCAGTGCTGACTTCTAGTTTACTCCACAGGAGTAAGCACAATGTTATCTATATAAAACCCATGAATTAACGCATGTCAAAATGCGGTCTTCAATGGCTTAGAAATTAGCATATGGGCCTACCTAGGTTTAGCTTTCAACAAAGAATATCAAGAAAAAAAACAAAGCAAATTTTACGATAAAAGTAATTTGGAAAGTTGCTTAAATTGCGTGCCCTATCTGAATCATGAAAGTTTAATTTTGACTAGACCATTCCTTTAATGTTTCAATTCACTTGCCATTCACCCCTTAATGAAAAAAACATAATTTATGTAAGAACTTACCTGATAAATTGGCAAGAGTCCATGAGCTAGTGACGTATGGGATATACAATCCTGCCAGGAGGGGCAAAGTTTCCCAAACATCAACATGCCTATAAATACACCCCTCACCACACCCACAATGCAGTTTAACGAATAGCCAAGTAGTGGGGTGATAAATAAAAGAGTAAAAAGCATCAACAAAGGAATTTGGAAATAATTGTACTTTATACAAAAAAATCATAACCACCATAAAAAGGTTGGGCCTCATGGACTCTTGCCAATATGAAAGAAATTAATTTATAAGGTAAGTTCTTACATAAATTATGTTTTCTTTCATGTAATTGGCAAGAGTCCATAAGCTAGTGACGTATGGGATAGCAATACCCAAGATGTGGAACTCTACTCAAGAGTCACTAGAGAGGGAGGGCTAAAATAAAAACAGCCATTTTTCGCTGAAAAAAATTAATCCACAACCCAAAATATAAGTTTATTCTCATAAATGAAAGGAAAAACTTAGATCATAAGCAGAAGAATCAAACTGAAACAGCTGCCTGACGAACTTTTCTGAAAAGCATCAACAAGAACTTTTTGGAGAATTAGTTTGTTAACAGTATCCGTATATGACAGTAAAGTTAATCATGTATTGGTGAAGACAATTCCATACAGGAACCCCACAGTAGCGGATATCACCAATTCGACATAAAGTTACATGAAACATCCAATTGTAAGATATCAAAGGACTCACCACACCTCTCTGAAGAGTAGTATAATCACCAATGCACGCTATTCAAACTCCTGGTATTAGAGAGTAATCTGCAAAGCAATTCTCAGTGTATCTAGTGGACTCCAGCGTGCCGCCTTTGCTAAACACCTGCTGAATGAAGGGTGTGAGACTGCTCCGAACTCCGGCGCAGCTGGGGCTCTCCAGAACCCGTCAAATCCAATTAGAAATTTAAGCAAACAAATCACAGTTCACAGTTGCAAGGAAAGGCAGGGAGAGAGATTGACGGTTAAGATAAAATATATTTATTTATACTTGCATTAAAAAAAGTTGACATAGGCACAGCAAACTGACAGACTTCGGCTGACGCGTTTCCTGCCTTACAGGCAGTTCATCAGAGCACAAAATTCAGTGTTACTAACAACTGTTAAATCAGAGAAAAGACAAGACCTCAGCCAATCATAGTAAGTAATTTCATTACCAAAATTAACCATTTAATTACTTCTGCATGAGGCTAACATTATAAAAATATCCACCTGAGTTAATGCACTTGCATTTTCAAATAACACTCTAAAAATACTATACGAAAAATTTCTTAAAATTAAAAATGAATTACTTTTTAATTTACATATTGATCTGGGAACTCTTCAGAGCATAATCTCAAAATTACACACTCCGTATAGAACCCAGGCAGAGTACATAGCATCAATCGCAACATAATAGCTATTAAAGTATAAAAAGTCAAATGCAACCTGATACATAGCAAGCAAATGCAATTGATGTCTAATGCGCTCCAATCTGGGAAATATCGAGTGCAAACACATAATTTGAAAGAATTGTTCTTTCAGGAACATTTGTTGGAAAGCAGAAATTGATGTCACCACTGCGCTGTCAAAATAACCAAATAAGTCCACCGGTTTCTAATCTGTCCTATTCTATGGTTATCTCTTTTAATAGAAGTCTCAATAACATGTTAGTACAACAATATTAATCAATCCACATGCCCGGTACAGCCTGTATCATCTGTAAGATACTCACACATTCTACTGCTGTGATATACAAATCTTACCGACCAAGTTTTCTCCTCAGATATTAAATAAAGTGTTCCATGTTGACTAACCTACTGAGTACCCTATCTGTCAATGTAGAATTTAATATCAATGATTTTGTTTATCCCCAGAGGACTGCCAGTTTTAAGTGTGTAAATCCAGTAAACTTCTCTGTTACTGAGGGCTTTATACCTGTCTCCACCCCTCAGTCCTAGCTTAATCTGTTCGATACCTTGGAACTTAAACAGACTGAACTTATCATTATGAGAGAAAAAGTGCTTGGCAACAGGAGTTTTAGGTTCTTCAGCTTCTAAGGACAAAAGATGTTCCTGGATTCTATCCTTGAGACCCCTAGAAGTGAGTCCCACATATTCAAAATTACATTGAGTACACGTAATGATATACACTACAAACGTGGAGTTGCAATTAATGCGTTCAAGTATCTGATAAGTTAAACCTGTAGTGCTTGAAGAAAAAGTGTCCCCAATTAATGAATAATCGCAACTTTTACATGGTTTTACTCCACATCTATAGAAACCTACCCTACCTGGTAACCAACTGTCAGCTCTGCTCCTAACACCAGTTTTGGAACTAAAGTTTTTAGCAACCATATCACCAATTGTTTCCGATTTACTAGATATAAAAATACAGTGTTGATACCTCGCTGGTCAGACACTCTATTGTTCTTGTTCCTATCGCTTAGTAAACTTGCCCTATCAAAATCTGCAATCTTAGTGTCTAAATGCCTCAAAGTACTCTGATCACAACCCCTACCAAAAACTGCTTCGGAAGAAGCAAATACATCAAAACATTAGAATTTAGTAAATGTATGCAAAGAAGACCAAGTTGCTGATTTGCAAATCTGATCAACTGAAGCTTCATTCTTAAAAGCCCACAAAGTGGAGACTGATCTAGTAGAATGAGCTGTAATTCTCTGAAGTGGGGCTTGACCTGACTCCAAATAAGCTTGATGAATCAAAAGCTTTAACCACGATGCCAAGGAAACAGCAGAAGCCTTCTGACCTTTCCTAGAGCCAGAAAAGATAACAAATAGACTAGAAGTCTTCCTGAAATCTTTAGTAGCTTCAACATAATATTTCAGAACTCTAACCACATCCAAAGAATGTAAAGATCTCTCTAAAGAATTCTTAGGATTAGGACACAAGGAAGGGACAACAATTTCTCTATGAATGTTATTAGAATTCACAACCTTAGGTAAGAATTTAAATGAAGTCCGCAAAACTGCCTTATCCTGATGAAAAAAATCAGAAAAGGAGATTCACAAGAGAGAGCAGATAATTCAGAAACTCTTCTAGCAGAAGAGATGGCCAAAGAAACAACACTTTCCAAGAAAGTATTTTAATGTCCAAAGAATGCATAGGCTCAAATGGAGGAGCCTGTGAAGCCTTCAAAAACAAATTAAGACTCCAAGGAGGAGAGATTGATTTAATAACAGGCTTGATACGAACCAAAACCTGAACAAAACAGAGAATATCAGGAAGCTTAGCAATCTTTCTGTGAAATAAAACAGAAAGAACAGAGATTTGTCCTATCAAGGAACTTGCAAACAACCTTATCCAAACCATCTTGAAGAAACTGTAAAATTCTAGCAGTTCTATAAGAATGCCAAAACAATTTATGAGAAGAACACCATGAAATATAAGTCTTCCAAACTCAATAAATCTTTCTAGAAACATATTTACGAGCCTGTAACATAGTATTAATCACTGAGTCAGAGAAACCTCTATGACTAAGCACTAGGCGTTCAAATTCCATACCTTCAAATTTAATGATATGAGATCCTGATGGAAAAACGGACCTTGAGACAGAAGGTCCGGTCTTAATGGAAGTGGTCAAGGTTGGCAACTGGACATCCGAACAAGATCTGCATACCAGAACCTGTGAGGCCATGTTGTAGTCACCAGCAACACAAACGATTGCTCCATGATGATTTTGGAGATCACTCTTGGAAGAAGAACTAGAGGCGGGAAAATATAAGCAGGTTAATAACACCAAGGAAGTGTCAATTCATCCACTGCTTCCGCCTGAGTATCTCTGGACCTGGACAAGTACCTGGGAAGTTTCTTGTTTAGATGAGAAGCCATCAGATCTATTTCTGGAAGACCCCACATCTGAACAATCTGAGAAAACACATCTGGATGGAGGGACCACTCCCCCAGATGTAAAGTCTGATGGCTGAGATAATCCGCTTTCCAATTGTCTATACCTGGGATATGAACCGCAGAGATTAGACAGGAGCTGGATTCTGCCCAAACAAGTATCTGGGATACTTCTTTCATAGCTTGGTGACTGTGAGTTCCACCCTGATGATTGACATATGCCACAGTAGTGATATTGTCTGTCTGAAAACAAATGAACGGTTCTCTCTTCAACAAAGGCCAAATCTGAAGAGCCCTGAAAATCACACAGAGTTCCAAAATATTGATTGGCAATCTCGCCTCTTGAGATTTCCAAACCCCTTGTGCTGTCAGAGATCCCCAAACTGCTACCCAACCTGAAAGACTCGCATCTGTTGTGATCACAGTCCAGGTTGGACAAACAAAAGAAGCCCCTAGAACTATACAATGGTGATCTAACCACCAAGTCAGAGACAGTCGAACATTGGGATTTAAGGATATTAATTGTGATATCCTTGTATAATCCCTGCACCACTGGTTTAGCATACAAAGCTGGAGAGGTCTCATATGAAAACGAGCAAAGGGGATTGCGTCCGATGCTGCAGTCATGAGACCTAAAATTTCCAGGCACATAGCTACTGAAGGGAATGACTGAGACTGAAGGTTCTGACAGGCTGAAACCAATTTTAAAGTCTCTTGTCTGTTAGAGACAGGGTCATGGACACTGAATCTATCTGGAAACCTAAAAAGGTAACCCTCGTCTGAGGAATCAAAGAACTTTTTGGTAAATTGATCCTCCAACCATGTTTTTGAAGAAACAACACTCGTTTATTCGTGTGAGATTCTGCAGAATGTAAAGACTGAGCTAGTACCAAGATACCATCCAAATAAGGAAACAGCACAATACCCCGCTTTCTGATTACAGAGAGTAGGGCACCTAGAACCTATGAAAAGATTATTTGAGCTGTCGCCAGGCCAAAGGGAAGAGTGACAAATTGGTAATGCTTGTCTTGAAAAGAGAATCTCAGAAACTGATAATGATCTGGATGAATCGGAATATGAAGATATGCATCCTGTAAGTCTATTGTGGACATATAATGCCCTTGCTGAACAAAAGGCAGAATAGTCCTTATAGTCACTATCTTGAAAGTTGGTATTCTTACATAACGATTCAAACTTTTTAGATCCAGAACTGGTCTGAATAAAAAAAAATATTTGGGACAATGAATAGATTTGAATAAAACCCCAGACCCTGTTCTGATTACCCCTGAAAACTTCAGGTCTGAAACACACTTCAGGAAAGCCTGAGCCTTTACTGGATTTGCTGGGATGCATGAGAGAAAATATCTTCTCACAGGAGGTCTTACTCTGAATCCTATTCGATACCCCTGAGAGATAATACTCAGAATCCATTGATTTCGGATAGAATTTGTCCAAACATCCTTGAAAAATCTTTATCTGCCCCCTACCAGCTGAGCTGGAATGAGGGCCGCACCTTCATGCGGACTTAGGCTTTAGCCATTGGTTTTTTAAATGGCTTGGATTTATTCCCATTTGAAGAAGGTTTCCAATTGGAAACAGATTCCTTGGGGGAAGGATTAGGTTTCTGTTCCTTAATTTGTCAAAAGGAAAAAATGCGGATAGAAGCTTTAGATTTACCCTTAGGTCTTTTATCTTGAGGTAAAAAAACTCCATCCCCCCTGATGGCAGTTGAAATAATCGAATCCAACTGAGAACCAAATAACTTATTACCTTGGAAAGAAAGAGATAGCAATCTAGACTTAAATGTCATGTCAGCATTCCAAGATTTAAGCCACAAAGCTCTTCTAGCTAAAATAGCTTAATACATAGATTTAACATTAGTTTTGATGATATCAAAAATGACATCACAAATAAAATGATTAGCATGTTGAAGCAAGCGAACAATGCTAGACAAATCAGAATCCAATTCTTGTTGTGCTAAATGTTCCAACCAAAAAGTTGATGCAGCTGCAACGTCAGCCAAAGAAATTGCAGGCCTGAGAAGATGACCAGAATATAAATAGGCTTTCCTTAGATAAGATTCAAGTTTTCTATCTAAAGGATCTTTAAAAGAAGTATTACCTTCCATAGGAATAGTAGTACGTTTAGCAAGAGTAGAGATAGCCCCATCAACTTTCGGGATCATTTCCCAAAACTCCAATGTAACTGCTGGCAAAGGATACAATTTTTTAAACCATGAAGAATGAATAAAAGATGTACCAGGCCTATTCCATTCCTTAGAAATCATATCAGAAATAGCATCAGGATGGAACTGGAAAAACTTCTGGAGTAACCACAGGAGGTTTATAAACACAATTTAAACGTTTACTAGTTTTAATATCAAGAGCACTAGTTTCCTCAGTATTGAATGTAATCAACACTTCTTTTAACAAAGAATGACTGTACTCTATTTTAAATAAATAAGTAGATTTGTCAGTGTCAATATCTGAGGAAGGATCTTCTGAATCAGATAGATCCTTATCAGAGGAGGATAATTCAGTATGTTATCGGTCATTTGAAATTTCATCAACTTTATGAGAAGTTTTAAAAGACCTTTTACGTTTATTAGAAGGCGGGATGGCAGACAGAGCCTTCTGAATAGAATCAGCAATAAAATCTTTTAATTTCACAGGTATATCTTGTACATTAGATGTTGAAGGAACAACAACAGGCAATGCACTATTACTGATGGACACATTCTCTGCATGTAAAAGCTTATCATGACAACTATTACAAACCACAGCTGGAGAAATAATCTCCACAAGTTTACAACAAATGCACTTAGCTTTGGTAGAACTGTTATCATGCAGCAGGGTTCCAACAGTGATTTCTGACACAGGATCAGATTGAGACATCTTGCAAATGTAAGAGAAAAAACAACATATAAAGCAAAATGATCAATTTCCTTATATGGCAGTTTCAGGAATGGGAAAAAAAGATAATTGCAGACTGTCAGTTTCATATCTGGAAAATGCATTTTTTAGGAAAAAAAAAATTCTTACCTGGGTTATAGTCTTTTTTCAATTGACTGTTCTTTTTAATTCGTGGGCAAAATTAGGCTCACGAGGGCGTAAAATGCCAAAGTATATTGCATCATTTTTGGCGCAATATTTTTTTGGCGCAAAATTACGTTTAATGACACAAATTCGTCATTTCCTGCGTCTTAGTCGATGCCGAGTCCTTTCACAAGGTTGCATCTTTGATGACGAGAGTGTGTCATTTCCGGATGTTGTTAGCGCCAAAAAAAATTCTGTTTGTGTTGTGCGTCATACTTGGCGCCAAATATTTTCATTATTTAAAACCCCATTCCTATATGCCTCTTGCCTTTTTTCTCTATCAGGGGGCTATGCTGTTTGCATTTTTTTCCCATCTTGAAAAGGAAATTGATCATTTTGCTTTATATGTTGTTTTTTCTCTTACATTTGCAAGATGTCTCAATCTGATCCTGTGTCAGAAATCACTGTTGGAACCCTGCTGCATGATAACAGTTCTACCAAAGCTAAGTGCATTTGTTGTAAACTTGTGGAGATTATTTCTCCAGCTGTGGTTTGTAATAGTTGTCATGATAAGCTTTTACATGCAGAGAATGTGTCCATCAGTAATAGTGCATTGCCTGTTGTTGTTCCTTCAACATCTAATGTACAAGATATACCTGTGAAATTAAAAGATTTTATTGCTGAGTACTATTCTTAACAGTTTAATCACTGTTATGTGCCTTTTTTTTGGTTTGGGTTTTGTAGCCACAGTGCAGCACCAGAGGCCAGAAAAATTAGGCATGTACAAATGCCTGAAAAATTAGGTATTGTTGCAGCCGCTGCTGTAGCAGCGGCCAGAAAAATTGATGTTTGTTTGACAGTTAGAAAGTGCCCTAAAACATTGTGGCTTGAACCCTAGATGTTGGCGGATAAGTCACGCAAGTCATCCGGCATTCGAAGATAAAATACAGCAGCGTGTGTACCATTTGTAGCCCAAGGCAGCTCATCTCATCAGGCCTTTTTTACTCCAATGTATCGCACAATGTCAGTCCCTTCGGGATCCATCCCTCATTCATTTTAATAAAGGTGAGATAATCAAGACTTTTTTGACCTAGGCGACTTCTCTTCTCAGTGACAATACCTCCTGCTGCACTGAAGGTCCTTTCTGATAGGACACTTGAAGCGGGGCAGGCCAGAAGTTCTATTGCAAATTGGGATAGCTCAGGCCACAGGTCAAGCCTGCACACCCAGTAGTCAAGGGGTCCATCGCTCCTCAGAGTGTCGAGATCTGCAGTTAATGCTAGGTAGTCTGCTACCTGTCGGTTGAGACTTTCTTTGAGGCTGGATACCGAAGGGCTGTGGCAATGCATAGGAGTTAAAAAGGTCCGCATGTCCTCCATCAACAACACGTCTGGAAAGCGTCCTGTCCTTGCCGGCGTGGTCGTGGGAGGAGGAGGATTACTTTCATATCTTCCCCTGTTAGATTCCCGTTGTGCTGTGACATCACCCTTATACGCTGTGTAAAGGATAGTTTTTAATTTATTTTGGAACTGCTCCATCCTTTCCGACTTGCGGGAATTCGGTAACATTTCAGTAACTTTATGCTTATACTAGGGGTCTAGTAGCGTGGACACCCAGTACAGGTCATTCTCCTTCAGCTTTTTTATACGAGGGTCCCTCAACAGGCACGACAGCATGAAAGACCCCATTTGCCCAAGGTTGGATGCCGAGCTAACCATGTCTTGTTCCTCATCCTCACTGATCTCACTGAAGGTATCTTCTTCCCCCCAGCCACGTACAACACCACGGGTACCAGATAGGTGACAACAACGAGCACCCTGGGATACCTGTTGTGCTTGGTCTTCCTCCTCCTCCTCAAAGCCACATTCCTCCTCTGACTCCTCTTCCTCACAATCCTCTTCCTTCGTTCCTAAGGCTGTTTCTGGTGGTGATGGAGACCACAACTCTTCCTCTTCACGCTCATCTACGGCCTGATCCAGCACTCTTCGCAGGGCACACTCCAGGAAGAAAACAAATGGTATGATGTCACTGATGGTGCCTTCGGTGCGACTGACTAGGTTTGTCACCTCCTCAAAAGGACGCATAAGCCTACAGGCATTGCGCATGAGCGTCCAGTAACGTGGCAAAAAAATCCCCAGCACCCCAGAGGCTGTCCTAGCACCCCGGTCATACAAATACTCGTTAACAGCTTTTTCTTGTAGTATCAGGCGGTCGAACATTAGGAGTTTTGAATTCCAATGTGTCGGGCTGTTGCAAATCAAGCGCCACACTGGAAGGTTGTTTCGACGCTGGATATCTGACAAGTGCGCCATGGCTGTGTAGGAACGCCTGAAATGGCCACACACCTTTCTGGCCTGCTTCAGGATGTCCTGTAAGCCTGGGTACTTATGCACAAAGCATTGTACAATTAGATTACACACATGTGCCATGCACGGCACATGTGTCAACTTGCCCAATTTCAATGCCGCCACCAAATTACTTCCATTGTCAGAAACAACTTTTCCAATCTCCAGTTGGTGCGAAGTCAGCCACTGATCCACCTGTGCATTCAGGGCGGACAGGACTGCTGGTGCGGTGTGACTCTCGGCTTTCAGGCAAGTCAACCCCAAGACGACGTGACACTGCCGTATCCGGGATGTTGAATAGTACCTGGGGAGCTGGGGGGGGTGCCGTTGATGTGGAGCAAGATGCAGCAGCAGAAGAGGACTCAGCCGAGGAAGAGGTTATGGAAGAGGATGGAGTAGGAGGAGTAGAGGAGGTAGCAGCAGGCCTGCCTGCAAGTCGTGGCGGTGTCACCAACTCCTCTGCAGAGCCATGCATTCCATGCTTGTCAGCCGTCAGCACTTTTACCCAATGCGCAGTGTAGGTGATATACCTGCCCTGACCATGCTTTGCAGACCAGCTATCAGTGGTCAGATGGAAACTTGCCCAAACGCTGTGTGCCAGACATGCCATTACTTCATTTCACACAATCGAGTACAGGTTGGGGATTGCCTTTTGTGAAAAGAAATTTCGGCCGGGTACCTTCCACTGCGGTGTACCAATAGATACAAATTTTTTGAATGCCTCAGACTCCACCAGCTTGTATGGTAAAAGCTGGCGGGCTTAGAGTTCAGACAAGCCAGTTGTCAGACGCCGGGCAAGGGGGTGACTTTGGGAAATTGGCTTCTTAGACTCAAACATGTCCTTTACAGACACCTGACTGTGGGCAGATGACCAGGAACTGCTACGTGAGAGAGACTGAGTGGCGAATGGTTGAGAGGAGGCAAGGAGGACAGCAGTGGTTGACGTGGCTGAAGATGCTGGACCAGGAGGAGGATGGTGGCTTTGAGTTTGTGTGCTGCTTCTACTCATGTGTTCATCCCATCGGCGTTTGTGATGTGAGACCATGTGCCTTTGCAAAGCAATTGTACCTAGGTGGGTGTTGGACTTCCCACAACTCAGTTTCTTTTGGCACAGGTTGCAAATTGCATCGCTGTTGTCAGAGGCAGACACACAAAAAAATGCCACACTGCTGAGCTCTGCAATGATGGTATTTTGGTGGTGGCAACAGCATGCGTTGATTGGCGTGCTGTCTGGCTGACCCCGGGTGCCGATGCATGCTGTCTGACTTTGCCACTAGCTCCTTGCGACGACCTCCCCCTGCTTCCAACTCGTCTCCTCCTCCTCCTCTCTGTCTCCCCATCTGAACTTTCCCCCTCTTCTTCTTCTCTTCTAGCGGGCACCCACGTGACATCCATGGACGCATCATCATCAACCGCTTCACTTGTATCTGACAAAATCAACAAAGGAAGCAGCAGCAGGTACAACATCACCATCATCATCACACCGTACGTCCATGTCTGTAATGCTGCCTGACTGAGACATATCACTGTTATCTACATCCTCTGTCAATGATGGTTGCGCATCACTCATTTCTTCCAACTGATGTGTCAATAACTCCTCTGACAGATCAAGTGAAGCGGCTGTGGTGCTAGTGTAGGTGGTGGCGGCAGGCGGGCGAGTGGCACTGGTCACTTGAGAGGTGCCCGCAGCTAAGCTGGAGGTGGATGGTGCATCAAGGTTAGGAGCAGAAGCTGTAGAAGATTGGGTGTCCTGTGTTAGCCATTCAACTAGGTCCTCCTCAGAACTTTTCGGATTCATGGCACGTGGCCTCTGAACACTGAGCATTATTGTAGGGTCAAAGGGAATCACAGCACCACGACCACAACGGCACCTGCGGGGTGGCCTGCCTCTGCCTGTCAATTTTTTTTTTTTTTTTTTAATTTTTTTTTTTTTTTTTTATTGAGGAAAAATAAATGGTTTACAGGCATGAAATCAAATTACATTCTTCATAGTTACATGCATTGTCATAAGAACAGAGAAACAAAGTATAAAGCGAGATAGAGCATGTCTTCTCAACATGAACCTGTCAGTTACACAATAATGAACATACGAACTCCCCATTTTTTAGTCCCTTGTATATAAAAAAAAAAAATCAGACCACTCTTGGGTCTAATGAAAAAACTTAAGTGGTTAATTCAAGGGGTAATATATTAAATGTGCCCCAAAAGGGCTGTACCAAGCTCAGAACCAAAAAGGCAACCATAATGAAAGCAAATAATAACATCAATCCGCTTAACATGTGAGGAAATAGGAGTAAGACAGTAGTTAGATAGGGAGGACCATGTTCAGGTGTTTCAGCGAGGCATAATTATCTGTACAATAAGCTAAATCTTCCTCCTTATTACATCTGTGAGTGCTAAATAAAAACTGCCCAAAAGTGACATGTATTGCGCAAGGGGGATATAAGATTGAAGTAAAGTCAACATCCCTACTGTTTTTTAATATAAACTTTTTTTGTTCCATCAGGGGACTCCACTTACCCCCAATATAAGCACCCAGAGGAAGGGGGGATATATTGTTGCATCTATAATGCCCACCATATTCATGTTGGTAATGAGACAGGAATAGTAGCTGTATGTTCTATATAGTATTGCGATAAAGGGCTTGTGAAAGCCAGCGTAACTCAGTCACTGGGCTGACAAGGTAACAGTAAACACATGTTCTCCTACATACAGATCATCTCATAAATAAAACAAAGCTACGCTGAACCTCACCAACATATTCAGGAAAGGTGTTTGTTCTCATAATTGTAATTGATGAGGAAATAGGTTTCCAGGAGGGCCCCACTCGAAACATTAATACAAATGTAAAGTCAGGAGATTTATCAATAATCTATAAGCCCACTAATATAGGCAATGCAACACATAAAACACCTGCACAGATCATAATTAAGTATGTGATAAATGGAGGGTGGATCTAACTAAGATATAGATTTAAATAACGGCTTTCCTATGATATAACTAAATCTGGCACAGTATAAACAAACCCACTTAACACAGAATACCCTCAGGGCCTAGTATGGATAGTTGATCGACCAAACAATGTCAACAGATCTGAAAACTTGTTTTAAAACAGAAGTTTCTTTAATACAAAGGTTCTGGTAAAGTTTGTTAAATTGTAGTTACCAGAGGAGCCAATTCCCGTTGGGTATGTTATTAGCACATATAGTCACTCCGACATCAGGCGCAATCGCCATCATAAGGGCAAGGTAGTCACCCTGAGGGCAGAACTGTAACAAAGGAATATACATAGACACAGAACAACCAGTTGTCGGTGCCTATGTAGTGCTGGGGCTTCAACCGATACCGGTCTTGTTGCTGTAAGTCACTGAGGGAGTATCAGCCAGATCCCCTGCGCTGTGAAAACCTCCAATAGTAGAAGCAGCATGGTGGTCCGTCAATCCGCCGAACATAGTAAGTCGCCCCACTGGCCGCTTGGCAGACCAGTTCCTATCCACACAAAGAACACACATGTCCCACTGCTTCTGGCTCATATCAATCAGATCTATTTCCTGGCATGTAGTTTTGTCGCCAGACCAGTGTATCTCTGCCGGTATAGATCGGGCCTCCAAATCTAGCCACATTACCTCAGGTTCATTCCTCTGGTCGGTCCCGGTTCGGAATGTGCTGTCATTTTCAACTGTGGGACCAGACTTTTGAGGTATTCGGGAGTTTTCTCCTAAAGTGTCGACCGGGTCAGCAGTATGGTACTCCCCTGTTGCCAGTGTTGATGTAAAGCTGATCAAGTCTTTATCAATAATTGCACCCACGTACTGGGGCTCTGTAAGCTGCCGATCGCCTTCATTAGCTGCATAATAGGGTACTTGGATATTAAAGCTATTAGAGATCAGACGGGATAGTTTCTGGTAGTGCTCTTCTAGAAGGTTGCAAATCGCTTCTTCAAGGGGTTGCCAGTCATGTGCCATGTTTACGATGTCAGTATAGGTACAATAGGACAGCTTTACAAGCTGCTATACCCGGGAAGCCCGGGGGGGTTAGAGGAAGGTCTGGCTCTTTCTAGGCCGCTACTGCGTACCTCCTCGTTCCGGTACTTTAGGGCTAAAGTTGGCTTGTCAAAACACATCGAAGTGTGCAGCAGAATCTGTGGTTGCAAAGTATAACACACACAAATAGAAATTGTGCCTCAATCGGGCTATATGCAGCAGAAATATATGCCCAATTCCTCAGCCTCTAAAATAAACGTCCATCATGGCCGCCGCCCGGAAGCATCCCCCCGTCAATTTTTTTTTTAAATGTAGACTTACACTACTATTAAACAAAATATGAGTGGTGCCATTGGGCAAGTGGCTACAGTATACCCTTGAGCCTGACACACAAAAAAGCAGACTGATGTTTCACAATTCAAAAAGTTTTTTTTTTTTTTCATGTACACTTACACTACTATTAAACAAGATATGAGTGGTGGCACTGGGCAAGTGGGCACAGTATACGCTGTGAGCCTGACACAAAAAAGCAGAATGATGTTTCACAGTCAAAAAAGTTTTTTTTAAAAAAAAAAATATTTACAATACTGTTATAACAAATATGATTGGTGGCACTAGTTGGCAAGTGGGCCTGGCACACACGCTGGCAGGCAGGCAACTGCAATTTGATTGCACTAGCAGACTGATGTTTCACAGTCAAAAACGTTTTTTTTTAAATATTTACACTACTGTTACAACAAATATGAGTGGTGCCACTAACTTGGCAAGTGGGCCTGGCACACACGCTGGCAGGCAGGCAACTTCAATTAGATTACAAAAGCAGATTGATGTTTCATAGTCAAAAAATATTTTTTTTAAATATTTACACTACTGTTATAACAAATATGAGTGGTGGCACTAGATGGCAAGTGTGTGCCTGGCAAACACGCTTGCAGGCAGGCAACTGCAATTATATTGCACTAGCTGACTGATGTTTCACAGTCAAAAAAGATTTTTTTTGAAATATTTACACTACTGTTACAACAAATATGAGTGGTGCCACTAACTTGGCAAGAGGGCCTGGCACACATGCTGGCAGGCAGGCAACTTCAATTAGATTACACTAACAGACTGATGTTTCACAGTCAAAAAAGATTTTTTTTTTAAATATTTACACTACTGTTATAACAAATGTGATTGGTGGCACTAGTTGGCAAGTGGGCCTGGCACACACGCTGGCAGGCAGGCAACTGTAATTAGATTACACTAGCTGACTGATGTTTCACAGTCAAAAAAGTTTTTTTTAAATATTTACACTACTGTTACAACACATATGAGTGGTGCCACTAACTTGGCAAGTGGGCCTGGCACACACGCTGGCAGGCAGGCAGGCAACTGCAATTAGATTACAATAGCAGACTGATGTTTCACAGTCAAAAAATATTTTTTTAAAATATTTACACTACTGTTATAACAAATATGAGTGGTGGCACTAGTTGGCAAGTGGGCCTGGCACACACGCTGGCAGGCAGGCAGGCAACTGCAATTAGATTACACTAGCTGACTGATGTTTCACAGTCAAAAAAGTTTTTTTAAAATATTTACAATACTGTTACAACAAATATGAGTGGTGCCACTATCTTGGCAAGTGGGCCTGGCACACACGCTGGCAGGCAGGCAACTTCAAGTAGATTACAATAGCAGACTGATGTTTCACAGTCAAAAAAAGTTTTTTTTTAAATATTTACACTACTGTTATAACAAATATGAGTGGTGGCACTAGTTGGCAAGTGGGCCTGGCACACACTCTGGCAGGCAGGCAACTTCAGTTAGATTACATTAGCAGACTGATGTTTCACAGTCAAATATTTTTTTTTAAAATATTTACACTACTGTTATAATAAATATGATTGGTGGCACTAGTTGGCAAGTGGGCCTGAAACACACGCTGGCAGGCAGGCAACTGCAATTAGATTGCACTAGCTGACTGATGTTTCACAGTCAAAAAAGTTTTTTTTTAAATATTTACACTACTGTTACAACAAATATGAGTGGTGCCACTAACTTGGCAAGTGGGCCTGGCACACACGCTGGCAGGCAGGCAACTTCAATTCGATTACACTAGCAGACTGATGTTTCACAGTCAAAAAACTTTTTTTTTAAATATTTACACTACTGTTATAACAAATATAATTGGTGGCACTAGTTGGCAAGTGGGCGTGGCACACACGCTGGCAGGCAGGCAGGCAACTGCAATTAGATTACACTAGCTGACTGATGTTTCACAGTCAAAAAAGTTTTGTTTTTTAAATATTTACAATACTGTTATAACAAATATGATTGGTGGCACTAGTTGGCAAGTGGGCCTGGCACACACGCTGGCTGGCAGGCAGGCAGGCAACTGCAATTCGATTGCACTAGCAGACTAATGTTTCACAGTCAAAAAAGTTTTTATTTTAAATATTTACACTACTGTTACAACAAATATGAGTGGTGCCACTAACTTGGCAAGTGGGCCTGGCACACACGCTGGCAGGCAGGCAACTTCAATTAGATTACACTAACAGACTGATGTTTCACAGTCAAATTTTTTTTTTTTTTTAATATTTACACTACTGTTATAACAAATATGATTGGTGGCACTAGTTGGAAAGTGGGCCTGGCACACACGCTGGCAGGCAGGCAACTGCAATTAAATAACACTAGCAGACTGAAGTAAAATTTTTTAAAAAATTTAGACTAATGTTACAACAGATAGGAGTGGTGGCACTGAGAATGGAAGTAGGCACAGTATATGCTGGGAGCCTGACACACAGCCTGGCACTAGTGCAGGCTGGCCTGGCAACTGCAATTAAATAACACTAGCAGACTGATGTAAAAGTTTTTTTTTACAAAATTTACACTAATGTTACAACAGATAGGAGTGGTGGACTGAGGTTAGAAGTAGGCACAGTATATGCTGGGAGCCTGACACACAGTCTGGCACTAGTGGCAGGCTGGCCTGTCAAATAAAATTAAATAACACTAGCAGACTGATGTAAAAGTTTTTTTTTTTTTTTTAAATTACACTAATTACACCTGTTGTGCTTGGTCTTCCTCCTCCTCCTCAAAGCCACATTCCTCCTCTGACTCCTCTTCCTCACAATCCTCTTCCTGCGTTCCTAAGGCTGTTTCTGGTGGTGATGGAGACCACAACTCTTCCTCTTCACGCTCATCTACGGCCTGATCCAGCACTCTTCGCAGGGCACACTCCAGGAAGAAAACAAATGGTATGATGTCACTGATGGTGCCTTCGGTGCGACTGACTAGGTTTGTCACCTCCTCAAAAGGACGCATAAGCCTACAGGCATTGCGCATGAGCGTCCAGTAACGTGGCAAAAAAATCCCCAGCACCCCAGAGGCTGTCCTAGCACCCCGGTCATACAAATACTCGTTAACAGCTTTTTCTTGTAGTATCAGGCGGTCGAACATTAGGAGTTTTGAATTCCAATGTGTCGGGCTGTTGCAAATCAAGCGCCACACTGGCAGGTTGTTTCGACGCTGGATATCTGACAAGTGCGCCATGGCTGTGTAGGAACGCCTGAAATGGCCACACACCTTTCTGGCCTGCTTCAGGATGTCCTGTAAGCCTGGGTACTTATGCACAAAGCATTGTACAATTAGATTACACACATGTGCCATGCACGGCACATGTGTCAACTTGCCCAATTTCAATGCCGCCACCAAATTACTTCCATTGTCAGAAACAACTTTTCCAATCTCCAGTTGGTGCGAAGTCAGCCACTGATCCACCTGTGCATTCAGGGCGGACAGGACTGCTGGTGCGGTGTGACTCTCGGCTTTCAGGCAAGTCAACCCCAAGACGACGTGACACTGCCGTATCCGGGATGTTGAATAGTACCTGGGGAGCTGGGGGGGGTGCCGTTGATGTGGAGCAAGATGCAGCAGCAGAAGAGGACTCAGCCGAGGAAGAGGTTATGGAAGAGGATGGAGTAGGAGGAGTAGAGGAGGTAGCAGCAGGCCTGCCTGCAAGTCGTGGCGGTGTCACCAACTCCTCTGCAGAGCCATGCATTCCATGCTTGTCAGCCGTCAGCACTTTTACCCAATGCGCAGTGTAGGTGATATACCTGCCCTGACCATGCTTTGCAGACCAGCTATCAGTGGTCAGATGGAAACTTGCCCAAACGCTGTGTGCCAGACATGCCATTACTTCATTTCACACAATCGAGTACAGGTTGGGGATTGCCTTTTGTGAAAAGAAATTTCGGCCGGGTACCTTCCACTGCGGTGTACCAATAGATACAAATTTTTTGAATGCCTCAGACTCCACCAGCTTGTATGGTAAAAGCTGGCGGGCTTAGAGTTCAGACAAGCCAGTTGTCAGACGCCGGGCAAGGGGGTGACTTTGGGAAATTGGCTTCTTAGACTCAAACATGTCCTTTACAGACACCTGACTGTGGGCAGATGACCAGGAACTGCTACGTGAGAGAGACTGAGTGGCGAATGGTTGAGAGGAGGCAAGGAGGACAGCAGTGGTTGACGTGGCTGAAGATGCTGGACCAGGAGGAGGATGGTGGCTTTGAGTTTGTGTGCTGCTTCTACTCATGTGTTCATCCCATCGGCGTTTGTGATGTGAGACCATGTGCCTTTGCAAAGCAATTGTACCTAGGTGGGTGTTGGACTTCCCACAACTCAGTTTCTTTTGGCACAGGTTGCAAATTGCATCGCTGTTGTCAGAGGCAGACACACAAAAAAATGCCACACTGCTGAGCTCTGCAATGATGGTATTTTGGTGGTGGCAACAGCATGCGTTGATTGGCGTGCTGTCTGGCTGACCCCGGGTGCCGATGCATGCTGTCTGACTTTGCCACTAGCTCCTTGCGACGACCTCCCCCTGCTTCCAACTCGTCTCCTCCTCCTCCTCTCTGTCTCCCCATCTGAACTTTCCCCCTCTTCTTCTTCTCTTCTAGCGGGCACCCACGTGACATCCATGGACGCATCATCATCAACCGCTTCACTTGTATCTGACAAAATCAACAAAGGAAGCAGCAGCAGGTACAACATCACCATCATCATCACACCGTACGTCCATGTCTGTAATGCTGCCTGACTGAGACATATCACTGTTATCTACATCCTCTGTCAATGATGGTTGCGCATCACTCATTTCTTCCAACTGATGTGTCAATAACTCCTCTGACAGATCAAGTGAAGCGGCTGTGGTGCTAGTGTAGGTGGTGGCGGCAGGCGGGCGAGTGGCACTGGTCACTTGAGAGGTGCCCGCAGCTAAGCTGGAGGTGGATGGTGCATCAAGGTTAGGAGCAGAAGCTGTAGAAGATTGGGTGTCCTGTGTTAGCCATTCAACTAGGTCCTCCTCAGAACTTTTCGGATTCATGGCACGTGGCCTCTGAACACTGAGCATTATTGTAGGGTCAAAGGGAATCACAGCACCACGACCACAACGGCACCTGCGGGGTGGCCTGCCTCTGCCTGTCAATTTTTTTTTTTTTTTTTTAATTTTTTTTTTTTTTTTTTATTGAGGAAAAATAAATGGTTTACAGGCATGAAATCAAATTACATTCTTCATAGTTACATGCATTGTCATAAGAACAGAGAAACAAAGTATAAAGCGAGATAGAGCATGTCTTCTCAACATGAACCTGTCAGTTACACAATAATGAACATACGAACTCCCCATTTTTTAGTCCCTTGTATATAAAAAAAAAAAATCAGACCACTCTTGGGTCTAATGAAAAAACTTAAGTGGTTAATTCAAGGGGTAATATATTAAATGTGCCCCAAAAGGGCTGTACCAAGCTCAGAACCAAAAAGGCAACCATAATGAAAGCAAATAATAACATCAATCCGCTTAACATGTGAGGAAATAGGAGTAAGACAGTAGTTAGATAGGGAGGACCATGTTCAGGTGTTTCAGCGAGGCATAATTATCTGTACAATAAGCTAAATCTTCCTCCTTATTACATCTGTGAGTGCTAAATAAAAACTGCCCAAAAGTGACATGTATTGCGCAAGGGGGATATAAGATTGAAGTAAAGTCAACATCCCTACTGTTTTTTAATATAAACTTTTTTTGTTCCATCAGGGGACTCCACTTACCCCCAATATAAGCACCCAGAGGAAGGGGGGATATATTGTTGCATCTATAATGCCCACCATATTCATGTTGGTAATGAGACAGGAATAGTAGCTGTATGTTCTATATAGTATTGCGATAAAGGGCTTGTGAAAGCCAGCGTAACTCAGTCACTGGGCTGACAAGGTAACAGTAAACACATGTTCTCCTACATACAGATCATCTCATAAATAAAACAAAGCTACGCTGAACCTCACCAACATATTCAGGAAAGGTGTTTGTTCTCATAATTGTAATTGATGAGGAAATAGGTTTCCAGGAGGGCCCCACTCGAAACATTAATACAAATGTAAAGTCAGGAGATTTATCAATAATCTATAAGCCCACTAATATAGGCAATGCAACACATAAAACACCTGCACAGATCATAATTAAGTATGTGATAAATGGAGGGTGGATCTAACTAAGATATAGATTTAAATAACGGCTTTCCTATGATATAACTAAATCTGGCACAGTATAAACAAACCCACTTAACACAGAATACCCTCAGGGCCTAGTATGGATAGTTGATCGACCAAACAATGTCAACAGATCTGAAAACTTGTTTTAAAACAGAAGTTTCTTTAATACAAAGGTTCTGGTAAAGTTTGTTAAATTGTAGTTACCAGAGGAGCCAATTCCCGTTGGGTATGTTATTAGCACATATAGTCACTCCGACATCAGGCGCAATCGCCATCATAAGGGCAAGGTAGTCACCCTGAGGGCAGAACTGTAACAAAGGAATATACATAGACACAGAACAACCAGTTGTCGGTGCCTATGTAGTGCTGGGGCTTCAACCGATACCGGTCTTGTTGCTGTAAGTCACTGAGGGAGTATCAGCCAGATCCCCTGCGCTGTGAAAACCTCCAATAGTAGAAGCAGCATGGTGGTCCGTCAATCCGCCGAACATAGTAAGTCGCCCCACTGGCCGCTTGGCAGACCAGTTCCTATCCACACAAAGAACACACATGTCCCACTGCTTCTGGCTCATATCAATCAGATCTATTTCCTGGCATGTAGTTTTGTCGCCAGACCAGTGTATCTCTGCCGGTATAGATCGGGCCTCCAAATCTAGCCACATTACCTCAGGTTCATTCCTCTGGTCGGTCCCGGTTCGGAATGTGCTGTCATTTTCAACTGTGGGACCAGACTTTTGAGGTATTCGGGAGTTTTCTCCTAAAGTGTCGACCGGGTCAGCAGTATGGTACTCCCCTGTTGCCAGTGTTGATGTAAAGCTGATCAAGTCTTTATCAATAATTGCACCCACGTACTGGGGCTCTGTAAGCTGCCGATCGCCTTCATTAGCTGCATAATAGGGTACTTGGATATTAAAGCTATTAGAGATCAGACGGGATAGTTTCTGGTAGTGCTCTTCTAGAAGGTTGCAAATCGCTTCTTCAAGGGGTTGCCAGTCATGTGCCATGTTTACGATGTCAGTATAGGTACAATAGGACAGCTTTACAAGCTGCTATACCCGGGAAGCCCGGGGGGGTTAGAGGAAGGTCTGGCTCTTTCTAGGCCGCTACTGCGTACCTCCTCGTTCCGGTACTTTAGGGCTAAAGTTGGCTTGTCAAAACACATCGAAGTGTGCAGCAGAATCTGTGGTTGCAAAGTATAACACACACAAATAGAAATTGTGCCTCAATCGGGCTATATGCAGCAGAAATATATGCCCAATTCCTCAGCCTCTAAAATAAACGTCCATCATGGCCGCCGCCCGGAAGCATCCCCCCGTCAATTTTTTTTTTAAATGTAGACTTACACTACTATTAAACAAAATATGAGTGGTGCCATTGGGCAAGTGGCTACAGTATACCCTTGAGCCTGACACACAAAAAAGCAGACTGATGTTTCACAATTCAAAAAGTTTTTTTTTTTTTCATGTACACTTACACTACTATTAAACAAGATATGAGTGGTGGCACTGGGCAAGTGGGCACAGTATACGCTGTGAGCCTGACACAAAAAAGCAGAATGATGTTTCACAGTCAAAAAAGTTTTTTTTAAAAAAAAAAATATTTACAATACTGTTATAACAAATATGATTGGTGGCACTAGTTGGCAAGTGGGCCTGGCACACACGCTGGCAGGCAGGCAACTGCAATTTGATTGCACTAGCAGACTGATGTTTCACAGTCAAAAACGTTTTTTTTTAAATATTTACACTACTGTTACAACAAATATGAGTGGTGCCACTAACTTGGCAAGTGGGCCTGGCACACACGCTGGCAGGCAGGCAACTTCAATTAGATTACAAAAGCAGATTGATGTTTCATAGTCAAAAAATATTTTTTTTAAATATTTACACTACTGTTATAACAAATATGAGTGGTGGCACTAGATGGCAAGTGTGTGCCTGGCAAACACGCTTGCAGGCAGGCAACTGCAATTATATTGCACTAGCTGACTGATGTTTCACAGTCAAAAAAGATTTTTTTTGAAATATTTACACTACTGTTACAACAAATATGAGTGGTGCCACTAACTTGGCAAGAGGGCCTGGCACACATGCTGGCAGGCAGGCAACTTCAATTAGATTACACTAACAGACTGATGTTTCACAGTCAAAAAAGATTTTTTTTTTAAATATTTACACTACTGTTATAACAAATGTGATTGGTGGCACTAGTTGGCAAGTGGGCCTGGCACACACGCTGGCAGGCAGGCAACTGTAATTAGATTACACTAGCTGACTGATGTTTCACAGTCAAAAAAGTTTTTTTTAAATATTTACACTACTGTTACAACACATATGAGTGGTGCCACTAACTTGGCAAGTGGGCCTGGCACACACGCTGGCAGGCAGGCAGGCAACTGCAATTAGATTACAATAGCAGACTGATGTTTCACAGTCAAAAAATATTTTTTTAAAATATTTACACTACTGTTATAACAAATATGAGTGGTGGCACTAGTTGGCAAGTGGGCCTGGCACACACGCTGGCAGGCAGGCAGGCAACTGCAATTAGATTACACTAGCTGACTGATGTTTCACAGTCAAAAAAGTTTTTTTAAAATATTTACAATACTGTTACAACAAATATGAGTGGTGCCACTATCTTGGCAAGTGGGCCTGGCACACACGCTGGCAGGCAGGCAACTTCAAGTAGATTACAATAGCAGACTGATGTTTCACAGTCAAAAAAAGTTTTTTTTTAAATATTTACACTACTGTTATAACAAATATGAGTGGTGGCACTAGTTGGCAAGTGGGCCTGGCACACACTCTGGCAGGCAGGCAACTTCAGTTAGATTACATTAGCAGACTGATGTTTCACAGTCAAATATTTTTTTTTAAAATATTTACACTACTGTTATAATAAATATGATTGGTGGCACTAGTTGGCAAGTGGGCCTGAAACACACGCTGGCAGGCAGGCAACTGCAATTAGATTGCACTAGCTGACTGATGTTTCACAGTCAAAAAAGTTTTTTTTTAAATATTTACACTACTGTTACAACAAATATGAGTGGTGCCACTAACTTGGCAAGTGGGCCTGGCACACACGCTGGCAGGCAGGCAACTTCAATTCGATTACACTAGCAGACTGATGTTTCACAGTCAAAAAACTTTTTTTTTAAATATTTACACTACTGTTATAACAAATATAATTGGTGGCACTAGTTGGCAAGTGGGCGTGGCACACACGCTGGCAGGCAGGCAGGCAACTGCAATTAGATTACACTAGCTGACTGATGTTTCACAGTCAAAAAAGTTTTGTTTTTTAAATATTTACAATACTGTTATAACAAATATGATTGGTGGCACTAGTTGGCAAGTGGGCCTGGCACACACGCTGGCTGGCAGGCAGGCAGGCAACTGCAATTCGATTGCACTAGCAGACTAATGTTTCACAGTCAAAAAAGTTTTTATTTTAAATATTTACACTACTGTTACAACAAATATGAGTGGTGCCACTAACTTGGCAAGTGGGCCTGGCACACACGCTGGCAGGCAGGCAACTTCAATTAGATTACACTAACAGACTGATGTTTCACAGTCAAATTTTTTTTTTTTTTTAATATTTACACTACTGTTATAACAAATATGATTGGTGGCACTAGTTGGAAAGTGGGCCTGGCACACACGCTGGCAGGCAGGCAACTGCAATTAAATAACACTAGCAGACTGAAGTAAAATTTTTTAAAAAATTTAGACTAATGTTACAACAGATAGGAGTGGTGGCACTGAGAATGGAAGTAGGCACAGTATATGCTGGGAGCCTGACACACAGCCTGGCACTAGTGCAGGCTGGCCTGGCAACTGCAATTAAATAACACTAGCAGACTGATGTAAAAGTTTTTTTTTACAAAATTTACACTAATGTTACAACAGATAGGAGTGGTGGACTGAGGTTAGAAGTAGGCACAGTATATGCTGGGAGCCTGACACACAGTCTGGCACTAGTGGCAGGCTGGCCTGTCAAATAAAATTAAATAACACTAGCAGACTGATGTAAAAGTTTTTTTTTTTTTTTTAAATTACACTAATTACACCTGTTGTGCTTGGTCTTCCTCCTCCTCCTCAAAGCCACATTCCTCCTCTGACTCCTCTTCCTCACAATCCTCTTCCTGCGTTCCTAAGGCTGTTTCTGGTGGTGATGGAGACCACAACTCTTCCTCTTCACGCTCATCTACGGCCTGATCCAGCACTCTTCGCAGGGCACACTCCAGGAAGAAAACAAATGGTATGATGTCACTGATGGTGCCTTCGGTGCGACTGACTAGGTTTGTCACCTCCTCAAAAGGACGCATAAGCCTACAGGCATTGCGCATGAGCGTCCAGTAACGTGGCAAAAAAATCCCCAGCACCCCAGAGGCTGTCCTAGCACCCCGGTCATACAAATACTCGTTAACAGCTTTTTCTTGTAGTATCAGGCGGTCGAACATTAGGAGTTTTGAATTCCAATGTGTCGGGCTGTTGCAAATCAAGCGCCACACTGGCAGGTTGTTTCGACGCTGGATATCTGACAAGTGCGCCATGGCTGTGTAGGAACGCCTGAAATGGCCACACACCTTTCTGGCCTGCTTCAGGATGTCCTGTAAGCCTGGGTACTTATGCACAAAGCATTGTACAATTAGATTACACACATGTGCCATGCACGGCACATGTGTCAACTTGCCCAATTTCAATGCCGCCACCAAATTACTTCCATTGTCAGAAACAACTTTTCCAATCTCCAGTTGGTGCGAAGTCAGCCACTGATCCACCTGTGCATTCAGGGCGGACAGGACTGCTGGTGCGGTGTGACTCTCGGCTTTCAGGCAAGTCAACCCCAAGACGACGTGACACTGCCGTATCCGGGATGTTGAATAGTACCTGGGGAGCTGGGGGGGGTGCCGTTGATGTGGAGCAAGATGCAGCAGCAGAAGAGGACTCAGCCGAGGAAGAGGTTATGGAAGAGGATGGAGTAGGAGGAGTAGAGGAGGTAGCAGCAGGCCTGCCTGCAAGTCGTGGCGGTGTCACCAACTCCTCTGCAGAGCCATGCATTCCATGCTTGTCAGCCGTCAGCACTTTTACCCAATGCGCAGTGTAGGTGATATACCTGCCCTGACCATGCTTTGCAGACCAGCTATCAGTGGTCAGATGGAAACTTGCCCAAACGCTGTGTGCCAGACATGCCATTACTTCATTTCACACAATCGAGTACAGGTTGGGGATTGCCTTTTGTGAAAAGAAATTTCGGCCGGGTACCTTCCACTGCGGTGTACCAATAGATACAAATTTTTTGAATGCCTCAGACTCCACCAGCTTGTATGGTAAAAGCTGGCGGGCTTAGAGTTCAGACAAGCCAGTTGTCAGACGCCGGGCAAGGGGGTGACTTTGGGAAATTGGCTTCTTAGACTCAAACATGTCCTTTACAGACACCTGACTGTGGGCAGATGACCAGGAACTGCTACGTGAGAGAGACTGAGTGGCGAATGGTTGAGAGGAGGCAAGGAGGACAGCAGTGGTTGACGTGGCTGAAGATGCTGGACCAGGAGGAGGATGGTGGCTTTGAGTTTGTGTGCTGCTTCTACTCATGTGTTCATCCCATCGGCGTTTGTGATGTGAGACCATGTGCCTTTGCAAAGCAATTGTACCTAGGTGGGTGTTGGACTTCCCACAACTCAGTTTCTTTTGGCACAGGTTGCAAATTGCATCGCTGTTGTCAGAGGCAGACACACAAAAAAATGCCACACTGCTGAGCTCTGCAATGATGGTATTTTGGTGGTGGCAACAGCATGCGTTGATTGGCGTGCTGTCTGGCTGACCCCGGGTGCCGATGCATGCTGTCTGACTTTGCCACTAGCTCCTTGCGACGACCTCCCCCTGCTTCCAACTCGTCTCCTCCTCCTCCTCTCTGTCTCCCCATCTGAACTTTCCCCCTCTTCTTCTTCTCTTCTAGCGGGCACCCACGTGACATCCATGGACGCATCATCATCAACCGCTTCACTTGTATCTGACAAAATCAACAAAGGAAGCAGCAGCAGGTACAACATCACCATCATCATCACACCGTACGTCCATGTCTGTAATGCTGCCTGACTGAGACATATCACTGTTATCTACATCCTCTGTCAATGATGGTTGCGCATCACTCATTTCTTCCAACTGATGTGTCAATAACTCCTCTGACAGATCAAGTGAAGCGGCTGTGGTGCTAGTGTAGGTGGTGGCGGCAGGCGGGCGAGTGGCACTGGTCACTTGAGAGGTGCCCGCAGCTAAGCTGGAGGTGGATGGTGCATCAAGGTTAGGAGCAGAAGCTGTAGAAGATTGGGTGTCCTGTGTTAGCCATTCAACTAGGTCCTCCTCAGAACTTTTCGGATTCATGGCACGTGGCCTCTGAACACTGAGCATTATTGTAGGGTCAAAGGGAATCACAGCACCACGACCACAACGGCACCTGCGGGGGTGGCCTGCCTCTGCCTGTCAATTTTTTTTTTAAATGTAGACTTACACTACTATTAAACAAAATATGAGTGGTGCCATTGGGCAAGTGGCTACAGTATACCCTTGAGCCTGACACACAAAAAAGCAGACTGATGTTTCACAATTCAAAAAGTTTTTTTTTTTTTTTTTTTTTTTTTTTTTTTTTTTTTTCATGTACACTTACACTACTATTAAACAAGATATGAGTGGTGGCACTGGGCAAGTGGGCACAGTATACGCTGTGAGCCTGACACAAAAAAGCAGAATGATGTTTCACAGTCAAAAAAGTTTTTTTAAAAAAAAAAAATATTTACAATACTGTTATAACAAATATGATTGGTGGACTTCCGGTGGGCGGGCGAAGTAGTAGGCAGCAGGATTGTGGAGCTCCGTACTTTAGAGCTCATATACCTGAGATTTTGCTACCAACAGCCCAGAAAGCTACCTTCCTTGGCAGGATATACTCCATTTAACTGCCCGGACACAGATCAGCAGGGAGCGTGAACATCTGCTCCCCCATCGGCAAGGAAAAAACAGAAGAAGCCACGTGTAAGACCGCGGCAGAGTTCAGAAGGAACGGACCCTCCTAACAGTAAACCCCGAGTGGAGGCAAAAAATCAAGTTACCGGGTCGCACCCTGGTGAGAAGTTTGGGACCTTGCTGCTGGAACACGGAGATCTGACACAGCCCAGCCGGTCGGTGAGTTGCGCAACAGTCTCATAGCCGCCATCTTGGATAACGGCTCGAACACAGAGGGGGATACATATCAGCTCTTGCAGCCCACAAAGACATTCCAGAGCCCGGGGGTAATCACACTGGTTGTAGGGGAGTGTGGGGGATCCCCCAAAACAAAACAAAACAAGAGGAGCAAAAACAAAGGGTCTCATTAAAAAGCGGATACACTTTATTGCTCAGTGAAATTGAACCTGCTGCCAGTAACTCTTTTTGACAATCTACTTCGCATGCTAGTTTAGAAGTACCCTACAGCCCCTTGATATCACCAAGTTTGTAAAGTACGACACCTTATACTCCCACGCAAAGGAGCAAGGAACTATAAACAGAATACAAAAGAAGGCAGACACCCTAACCACGCTGCTTAAGAAGCTCTGTGCCCCTTTTAATCATAGTATTTGCGAGGCAAGCACAACAACCTCTACTACCCTGTTCATCCCTATTTTATTGCATCTAGAGATGAATCTCAATTAAGTGGCTGCAGGGATTTGAAATCCCATCTTTGTATCACACCTACAGGAACTTTTGTTTTTGGAAAAGAAGTACTGATATGAAGATGGCGTAAGACCGGCTGGGTCCCCCCCCCCCCCCCTGCCCTGGGCCCCCCCCCCCTCCCACATCCTAATCTTCAGCCTGAGCTTATTTTCCCTTTCTCCCTGAGCGGAGTTAAGGCTGATAAAGAAATTATGAATCATTAGCTTCACAACATGTGTTAATACTGAAGATCTGTTAACAATTCTACTCAGAGACTTCTGTCATATACCCACAGCGAGGAGTAGTAGCCCTTGAACACGCTTCTAATATTTTACACTTTGGACGCTCACAAGCTGCTGGTCCTGCCCTTAGCGTGGGAGCCAGAGCGCTACCGTGCTTGCATGCAAAAGTATTATACGCTGTATAACAAAAGTACTGACAAAATGACAAGCAAGTCACGGCAACAGGACAGAAGACTTAAGAGTCAAGCAGAAGTTCATATGCCACCTTCAACCTCCTCTGATTTACAGGAAATGACCCAGCAAGAGACCCACCCTATAGTGTCCCAATTGTCAGCTCTTTTTCTCCCCAAGATCGAGCAATTGCAAACAGGGTTAGACACAATAACTACAGACTTGAAAGCCTTCTCCACGAGACTTAACACGGTCGAACAAAAAGTAGCAGATAATGAGGATCAGCAGAGAGAAGCCACACTGAACGTTGCACAACTACAAAGGCAAAACAAACTGCTCCAGGACAAGCTGGATGACCTAGAGAATAGGTCCAGACGGAATAACATCCGAGTAGTTGGCCTCCCTGAATCCATCCCTGGCTCACATCTTATTGACTTTGCTGAACAAACTCTGCCAAAATTGCTGGGTCTGGCTAACGCCAATATACCATGCGTTGCTGAAAGGGCGCATAGAGTGGGACAACTGCAACAACAGAAAGGGGGTCAAAATACCCAAACCAGACAAGTCATGATCAAATACCTTAACTTCAAGGACAAGACCATGCTCCTTAAAGCATACAGACAAACATCAGAGCTAACCCACGAGGGGTGCAGGATTCGTATATTCCAAGACTATTCCGCTGAAGTGGCTAAAAAAAGGAGAGAATTCTCTCCCTACTGTAAAGAACTGCTAGAGAGGGGTGAATCTATCGCACTACTATACCCGGCGAAGCTCAAGATACAGACAGGGCATGGCCCGAAATTCTTCGACAACACCTCCCAACTCAAGATCTTCATGGAATCTCACAAGCCAAGAAGGACCAACTCACTTGAGGAAGAGGCGAACCAGAGTGGAGATGATGAGGATTGACAAGATATGACTAAGTCTCATTAACTTATTGCACATGAACACTATACAGATACTTCTCATTAGGAGAGGATATTATGAAAAGGCTGAAAACTTTATGCTCTTACCATAGGCCTCGCCGCGCAATGCGTGGTACAGGCCACATATCCTTTTTTGAAAGTGTGGGTTGGGGGGGGGGGGCGGGGGGGGGGGGTTCTTCGAATGTTTATACTGTTCAATTATTTACATAGTTTAGTTATTGTTATATCTGACCAGAGTTGGAATTGGTGAGCTCAGTAACTTGTTGTGTTCAACGAATTGTTCTCCATCCCCTTCCCTTTTTTCTCTTCTTCACATACCAGATTTAGAACGCATCCTCTGAGAGAGCTGAAATAAGTACTCCGTGACACTGTGACAATTCAGGTAATTCCCCGGGGTGTCGTCCCACCAATACATACGCAGTAGACATACTACTTATCTATTCTGCACAAAAAAGGGGGCAGAGATACTTTTAAATCATGGGAGTACGCATAATATCTTGGAATGTGGGGGGTATCACATCTCCTATAAAACGAAAAGCCATACTTAAGTATTTAAAATCCCACAAAGCTGACATAGCTATATTAGAGGAGACCCATCTAAAACCAAGCGAGCATCAGAAACTAAAACAGCAGTGGGTTGGAGAAGTTCTATACACGCCATATGAAAACAGCAGAGCCAGAGGAGTAGCCTTTTTATTCAGGAGGAATCTTAACTATGTAATCTCCCAGACCATACTAGATCCCCTAGGAAGATTTGTCCTCCTCAAGATTAGCTTAGAGGGGCTTCCCCTGACTTTGGGAGGAGTATATGGACCACATACACACAAAAAAGAGTTTTGGAGTGATATGAGGATACACCTTTTAAAAATGGCAGATACGCCAGTAATCCTAGGAGGGGACTACAACATTACACCTCAGGCTCCGGCTGATAGATACAGAAACCCACAATGCGCCTCTACTGGCCCTAGCAGACAATACAATGTGAAACAAGATTCTATCATATTGAATAAGTTCAAAAAAGCACTACAGCTTGTTGATATTTGGAGGGAGAGAAATCCTGAAACAAGAAACTACACATGCATCACACCTACTAAAGACACCTTATCACGCATAGATTACTTTCTGACATCTTCGTCCCTTAATGTGAGAATCCTAGACACCAAAATAGATAACCCTACGATTTCTGATCACGCCCCTATCACACTTATAATAAAAACTGACTCCACTAAAACACACAGAGAGGGTTGGACATTTCCTAGATATCTGATACATGATGCTAATCTTAGGAACCATTTAGTGGGAGAGTGGCTGACATATTGTAACCTAAACGTTAGACATAGGGAGAACCCACTTCTTTTCTGGGAAGCCGGAAAAGCAGTACTTAGAGGCGTGGTTACCTCATATGTGATCGCCTCTAGAAGGCAAAAACGACTAAGGGAAGACCTCTTACTAAAACAGCTCCTTAATGCGAGAAACCGTTACCTACGAAACCCTACAGAGGCACATAGGCTCCAATACAAAACTGTCAAAACACAGAGAGACACCTTCCTACTACAGAGCTCAGCGAGGGACATGACAAAAGCCCACGCTAGATTCTATAGACACGGAAATAAAATAGGGAGAATGCTTGCTAGACTTACCAAACTAACTAAAACTCCTAATTTCATAGCGGCTATCATGAGCCAAAATACAATAGTATCTGACACAAAGGGTATACAACAGACCTTTAGACAGTATTACTCAGATCTTTATAAAGCCCAAACCGTCAATCCCTTACACAGAGAAACCTTCTGGGAATCTATTAAGCTCCCTCAGATCTCAGAGAGTCAGCGCCACTTATTAAACTCCCGCATCTCAGTAGAAGAAATTGAGAAAGCAATAGGAAACATGACTTTAGAAAAAGCTCCCGGGCCGGATGGACTCCCGGGAGAGTTTTATAAACTGCTTCAGAAAGAAGTAGCGGGGACATTGTCTGAGCTCTTTAATAATATCATGGAAGGGGAATTAAGAGAAGCAGGGAGATTCACCGAAGCCAATGTTAGTCTGATACACAAACCAGGCAAGGACCATCTAAATCCAGCCTCATATAGGCCGATCTCACTCATGAACTCGGACTATAAACTTTTTACAAAAATCTTGGCAGGGAGATTAGCAGTAATTTTACCAGACATCATCCATGAGAATCAGACGGGTTTCATAAAAGGTAGATCAGCAGTAAAAAATGTCAGAACACTCCAAATCATATTAACACACTACTGGAATAAAAAGACGCAAAGACCAATTATGGAGGTAGACGAGGCGTGTGTACTACTTGTAGACGCGGAAAAGGCTTTTGACAAGGTCCTTTGGGAACATCTTTTTTGTACCATTAGGAAATTCGGAGTCGAAGGGCCCTTTCTTGAAGCATTGCAGACCCTATACTCCAACCCACAGGCAGCAATTTTGGTGAATGGGTCCCTCTCCCAACCATTCACATTGGAGAGAGGCACGAGGCAGGGGTGCCCCTTGTCTCCCCTCCTCTTTGACCTGGCTCTAGAACCCCTGGCGATAAAAATTAGAGCACAAACAGAGGGCCTCAAACTAGGCACAACCACACTGCATCTCTCACTCTTCGCGGATGACATGGTCCTATACATACAAAATCCCAGTTCCAACATACCCAAGTTAATAGATATCATTAGTAAATTCAGTCAAGTGTCAGGTTATAAAATGAATACTGATAAAACAGAAATCATCTGGCTAACTCACAACACTGTGGTGCCTGACTTTCACTGTAATTTTAAAGTGGCAGGGAAATCCTTTCGGTATCTAGGAGTAGATCTGTCATTAAACCCAGATGATTGGTATGTAGCCAACTACAACCCATTAAAAAGAGAAGCCATAGATCTAATCACTCATTGGGCTAAGCTCCCACTCTCGATTTCAGGCAGGATAGGCCTCATAAAAATGATCCTGTTTCCCAAAATTTTGTATAAAATGCAAATGTTGCCAATAGTACTCAGTAAAATAGATCTGAAATTTTGGAACTCACTATTCCTCTCCTTCATATGGGCCAACAAGAAACATAGAATTAAATCAGACAGAATGAGAAGTACTACTGACTCAGGAGGCATGGGAGTCCCAGACATAGAACTATATAGCTGGACAACTCAAGCTAAATATGTGTTAGATTGGTTGACAGGAGGGAGCAAGTTCACAATCCCTGACTTAGAGCGCCAACTTGTGGCACCGTGGTCGCTGGCTATGTTGCCACATCTGCAGGCCACAAAGATTGATAAACACCTCACACAACATGCACTAATTCAGCAACCCCTGTTCGCATGGAGGAAAATATGTAACAAACTGCAGTTTAATCATGAAACTTCTATATACATCCCATTACAGGGGAATCCCAACTTTATTCCAGGGCTGTCCACGCAAGCCTTCAGAGATTGGGAGACACTGGGACTAAATGTAGTATCTAAGTTACTGGAGGGGGATGGAAAGACAATACACACATTTGCATACTTGCAGGAAAGATACGCCCTACCGAGATCACACCACTTCGCATATCTTCAGGCGAGACACTATGTATCCATGCTTCTAGAATCAGATACGTTTTTGGGGAATGAGCAGACGATCTACCAGCTATGTAAGCTACACACACAAGGGAGCACGTCAATCACCCCAATTTACAAAGCACTGACAAAGGCAAACAATGAGAACACACAAAAACATATTGGAGATAGATGGTCTGCACTGCTAAACGACGAGGTTACGGCTGCCCAAGTCAAACATAGCATCCAAAAGATCCAAAAAGCCACACTATCCATGGATCATAGGGAGTCTCACACCAAGTTATTGGAAATGGCCTATATCACACCCAAACTATACAAGGCATGGGAAACGGAATCGGCAGGGGCTTGCCCGAAATGTAAACAGGCCAATGCAGATCTCCTACATATGATCTGGACATGCCCCAGACTGGTAAGGTTCTGGGGGATGGTCCAGCACTGGATGCGAACCATTGGAATCATAGTCACTACACTAACGGTTAGATCAATTGTTTTCTTAGAATGTCAGAACTTAAACAAAACAAATACACAATTCGCACATATGGTGATCATACAGGCTAGGAAGACCATCCTCAAAAACTGGTTGAAAGATGTAGCTCCAACCTTCACTCAGCTTAAGAGAGAAATACATAGACAAATGCTCTATGAGCAGGTAGACACCATGGGAGATGCCCAACAACGCACAAAACGTTTCATGAGAAAGTGGGAGGTTTATTTGCACACACTAGACCAGAGCCAACAGTTACAAGTACTCTACCCGATTCGCAACACCGACTACATCCTTGAAGCACAGCTAAGAGGGGAGTGGAGGCTTGATTTTGATGGTTATGTTTCATCCCGAGAAAGCAGGCACTAAAACACTCAGAATAGATGGATGGGATGACACCCCGGGGATGAGGAATAGCGATGGAGGTAAAGGTTAGGAGGAGATAGGCAGGATAGAAAATAAAGTAAAAATGCAGGGACGTGTGTTGGTTCAGTTCATTGTCCTACATTGTTATTTTCTGCACTACCCTTTAATGTAAAGACGTCTCTATGAGTGGAATAGATGTCTATATCTTTTACTATGTATACCAGATGTCAAAGTTTATTTGTTGGACTGGAATTGATGCATGTTCTTGAATAAATAAAGATTTTCAAAAACAAATATGATTGGTGGCACTAGTTGGCAAGTGGGCCTGGCACACACGCTGGCAGGCAGGCAACTGCAATTTGATTGCACTAGCAGACTGATGTTTCACAGTCAAAAACGTTTTTTTTTAAATATTTACACTACTGTTACAACAAATATGAGTGGTGCCACTAACTTGGCAAGTGGGCCTGGCACACACGCTGGCAGGCAGGCAACTTCAATTAGATTACAAAAGCAGATTGATGTTTCATAGTCAAAAAATATTTTTTTTAAATATTTACACTACTGTTATAACAAATATGAGTGGTGGCACTAGATGGCAAGTGTGTGCCTGGCAAACACGCTGGCAGGCAGGCAACTGCAATTATATTGCACTAGCTGACTGATGTTTCACAGTCAAAAAAGATTTTTTTTTAAATATTTACACTACTGTTACAACAAATATGAGTGGTGCCACTAACTTGGCAAGAGGGCCTGGCACACATGCTGGCAGGCAGGCAACTTCAATTAGATTACACTAACAGACTGATGTTTCACAGTCAAAAAAGATTTTTTTTTTAAATATTTACACTACTGTTATAACAAATGTGATTGGTGGCACTAGTTGGCAAGTGGGCCTGGCACACACGCTGGCAGGCAGGCAACTGTAATTAGATTACACTAGCTGACTGATGTTTCACAGTCAAAAAAGTTTTTTTTAAATATTTACACTACTGTTACAACACATATGAGTGGTGCCACTAACTTGGCAAGTGGGCCTGGCACACACGCTGGCAGGCAGGCAGGCAACTGCAATTAGATTACAATAGCAGACTGATGTTTCACAGTCAAAAAATATTTTTTTAAAATATTTACACTACTGTTATAACAAATATGAGTGGTGGCACTAGTTGGCAAGTGGGCCTGGCACACACGCTGGCAGGCAGGCAGGCAACTGCAATTAGATTACACTAGCTGACTGATGTTTCACAGTCAAAAAAGTTTTTTTAAAATATTTACAATACTGTTACAACAAATATGAGTGGTGCCACTATCTTGGCAAGTGGGCCTGGCACACACGCTGGCAGGCAGGCAACTTCAAGTAGATTACAATAGCAGACTGATGTTTCACAGTCAAAAAAAGTTTTTTTTTAAATATTTACACTACTGTTATAACAAATATGAGTGGTGGCACTAGTTGGCAAGTGGGCCTGGCACACACTCTGGCAGGCAGGCAACTTCAGTTAGATTACATTAGCAGACTGATGTTTCACAGTCAAATATTTTTTTTTTAAATATTTACACTACTGTTATAATAAATATGATTGGTGGCACTAGTTGGCAAGTGGGCCTGAAACACACGCTGGCAGGCAGGCAACTGCAATTAGATTGCACTAGCTGACTGATGTTTCACAGTCAAAAAAGTTTTTTTTTAAATATTTACACTACTGTTACAACAAATATGAGTGGTGCCACTAACTTGGCAAGTGGGCCTGGCACACACGCTGGCAGGCAGGCAACTTCAATTCGATTACACTAGCAGACTGATGTTTCACAGTCAAAAAACTTTTTTTTTAAATATTTACACTACTGTTATAACAAATATAATTGGTGGCACTAGTTGGCAAGTGGGCGTGGCACACACGCTGGCAGGCAGGCAGGCAACTGCAATTAGATTACACTAGCTGACTGATGTTTCACAGTCAAAAAAGTTTTGTTTTTTAAATATTTACAATACTGTTATAACAAATATGATTGGTGGCACTAGTTGGCAAGTGGGCCTGGCACACACGCTGGCTGGCAGGCAGGCAGGCAACTGCAATTCGATTGCACTAGCAGACTAATGTTTCACAGTCAAAAAAGTTTTTATTTTAAATATTTACACTACTGTTACAACAAATATGAGTGGTGCCACTAACTTGGCAAGTGGGCCTGGCACACACGCTGGCAGGCAGGCAACTTCAATTAGATTACACTAACAGACTGATGTTTCACAGTCAAATTTTTTTTTTTTTTTAATATTTACACTACTGTTATAACAAATATGATTGGTGGCACTAGTTGGAAAGTGGGCCTGGCACACACGCTGGCAGGCAGGCAACTGCAATTAAATAACACTAGCAGACTGAAGTAAAATTTTTTAAAAAATTTAGACTAATGTTACAACAGATAGGAGTGGTGGCACTGAGAATGGAAGTAGGCACAGTATATGCTGGGAGCCTGACACACAGCCTGGCACTAGTGCAGGCTGGCCTGGCAACTGCAATTAAATAACACTAGCAGACTGATGTAAAAGTTTTTTTTTACAAAATTTACACTAATGTTACAACAGATAGGAGTGGTGGACTGAGGTTAGAAGTAGGCACAGTATATGCTGGGAGCCTGACACACAGTCTGGCACTAGTGGCAGGCTGGCCTGTCAAATAAAATTAAATAACACTAGCAGACTGATGTAAAAGTTTTTTTTTTTTTTAAATTACACTAATGTTACACCAGATAGGTGTGGTGGCACTGAGGATGGAAGTAGGCACAGTATATGCTGGGAGCCTGACACACAGGCTGGCACTAGTGGCACGCTGGCCTGGCAAATACAATTAAATAACACTAGCAGACTGATGTAAAAGTTTTTTTAAAAAAATTTACACTAATGTTACAACAGATAGGAGTGGTGGCACTGAGGATGGAAGTAGGCACAGTATATGCTGGGAGCCTGACACACAGGCTGGCACTAGTGGCAGGCTGGCCTGGCAACTAAAATTAAATAACACTAGCAGACTGATATAAAAGTTTTTTTTTACAAAAGTTACACTAATGTTACAACAGATATGAGTGGTGGCACTGAGGATGGAAGTAGGCACAGTATATGCTGGGAGACTGACACACAGGCTGGCAGTGGCAGGCTGGCCTGGCAACTAAAATTAAATAACACTAGCAGACTGATGTAAAAGTTTTTTTTTACAAAAGTTACACTAATGTTACAACAGATATGAGTGGTGGCACTGAGGATGGAAGTAGGCACAGTATATGCTGGGAGACTGACACACAGGCTGGCACTAGTGGCAGGCTGGCCTGGCAACTACAATTAAATAACACTAGCAGACTGATGTAAAAAAAAAATTAAAAAAAATTTACACTAATGTTACACCAGATATGAGTGGTGGCACTGAAGCTGGCAGTGGCAGGCTGGCCTGGCAACTGCAATTAGATTACACTAGCAGACTGATGTAAACGGTTTTTATAAAACAATTTACACTAATGTTACACCAGATATGAGTGGTGGAAAACAGAGCAATTAGGCACAGTATATGCTGTGAGCCTGACACACAGGCCTGATGGAAAATGAAATTAGATTACACTAGCAAACTGATGTAAAAGTTTTTTTTTTTTAAATTTACACTAATGTTACACCAGATATGAGTGGTGGCACAGAGCAATTAATCACAGTATATGCTGTGGGCCTGACACACGGGCCTAATGGAAAATGAAATTAGATTACAATAGCAAACTGATGTAAAAGTTTTTTTAAAAAAAATTTACACTGTTACACCAGATATCAGTGGTGGCACAGAGCAATTAATCACAGTATATGCTGTGGGCCTGACACGCAGGCCTGATGGAAAATGACATTAGATTACACTAGCAAACTGATGTAAAAGTTTTTTATAAAACAATTTACACTAATGTTACACCAGATATGAGTGGTGGAAAACAGAGCAATTAGGCACAGTATATGCTGTGGGCCTGACACACAGGCCTGATGGAAAATTAAATTAGATTACACTAGCAAACTGATGTAAAAGTTTTTTTTTTTTTTAATTTACACTAATGTTACACCAGATATCAGTGGTGGCACAGAGCAATTAATCACAGTATATGCTGTGAGCCTCACACACAGGCTGACAGGCAGGCAAATGCAATTAGATTAAAAAAATAAATAAAAAAAAATAGTGAAGTTCTAGCCCTAAAAAGGGCTTTTTGGGCTGAAGTTCGAGCCCTAAAAAGGGCTTTTGGGGTGCTGTCCTTACAGCAGAGATTAGATGAGTCCTTCAGGACTGTAGTGGACACAAAATACTCTAGCCTAGCTATCAATTTCCCTATAAAATCACCAGCAGTAGCACTAACCCTCCTCTCACTAAGAATGCAGGAAGGAATGAATCTAAAATGGCTGCTGCCCAGGAGCTGGGAGGGTCTGGGAGGGAGTGTCTGCTGCTGATTGGCTCAAATGTGTCTGCAGACTGTGAGATACAGGGTCAAAGTTTCCTCAATGATGACGAATAGGGGGCGGATCGAACATCGCATATGTTCGCCCGCCGCGGCGAACGCGAACAAGCTAAGATCGCCAGGAACTGTTCTCCGGCGAACTGTTCGCAACATCACTAATGTTCAGTTGCAGGCTCCTAATTGCCTAAAAAATCTATGAGAACCTTTATTTAAAAACCAAATATTTTAAAATGTTTTGCTCAGTTTTTCAATACATAAAGAATAAAGAAATGCACAAGTTTACATCATCGATAAATGTGAAAAAAACCCATTAAATTAAAATTTTTGGTTAATCCCTATAAAAGGGTTGTCCGCTACAAGGCAGCAAGGCACTACTGGGAGCTAGCTGAACACATCCAGTGAGCCAATGACAAGAGGGATAGGTGTAGCCACCAATCATCAGCTAGATCCCAGTAGTGCATTCCTGCTTCTGAGTGTATCTAGGTATGCTCTTCAGCAAAGAATACCAAGAATAAGTTTCATAATTAAAGGGACACTGAACCCAAATGATTTCTTTCATGATTCAGATAGAGCATGCAATTTTAAAGGGACAGTCAACACCAGAATTTTTGTTGTTTAAAAAGATAGATAACCCCTTTATTACCCATTCCCCAGTTTTGCACAACCAACACTGTTATAGAAATACACTTTTTACCTCTGTGATTACTTTGTATCTAAGCCTCTGCAAACTGCCCCCTTATTTCAGTTCTTTTGACAGTCTTGCATGTTAGCCAATCAGTGCTCACTCCAGGGTAACTTCACGTGCATGAGCTCAATGTTATATATATGAAACACATGAACTAATGCCCTCTAGTGGTCAAAATGCATTCAAATTAGAAGCAGTCTTCGACTCGAGGTCTAAGAAATTTGCATATGAACCTCTTAGGTTTAGCTTTCAACAAAGAATACCAAAAGAACAAAGCAAAATTGGTGATAAACGTAAATTTGAAAGTTGTTTAAAATTACATTCCCTATTTAAATCATGAACAATTTTTTTTTTTGGGACTTGACTGTCCCTTTAAGCCACTTTCTAATTTACTCCTATTATCACATTTTCTTCATTTTCTTGGTATCTTTATTTGAAAAGCAAGAATGTAAGTTTAGATGCCGGACCATTTTTGGTGAACAACCTGGGTTACTCTTGCTGATTGGTGGATAAATTCACCCACCAATAAACAAGTGCTGTCCATGGTTTATAAACCAGAAATTGGCTGGCTCCTTAGCTTAGATTCCTTCTTTTTCAAATAAAGATAGCAAGAGAACAAAGAAAAATGTATAATAGTAGTAAATTAGAAAGTTGCTTAAAATTGCATGCTCTATCTGAATCACAAAAGAAAACATTTGGGTTCAGTGTCCATTTAAAGCAAATTAAAAATGTACTTAAAATTGCATGTTCTATCTAAACTATGAATGTTTTATTTTGAAATTGAAGTCCCTTTAATAGCTCCTCACAGCCAGTTTACATCTGTGATGGTCCGTGGGCAATATACTATTTTGATGCTGCTAAGACCTATAAAAGTGCAGCTCACTGAACATAAGCAAACAATGCAAAAACCTGCAAAAAAGGGCATTGAGAATTTTGCTTGTGTAAGGATAATAATGAAAAAAATTATTATTCCTAGAATATCCTGACAGTGCATGATTAAGTGACCAATTTATATCTGCAGGTGAGACTCAAGGACAGTGCACTGGACTGTAAAATTCAGAGTAAGCTTCTAGATAAAATACATGAAGAACTTTCTAATCCTCTGGCTGAACTCTCTTAAAGGGACATTATACATTTTGAGATGGTAATATAAAATGATAAATCGTGTATATGAAAAAAACTCTACAATATATATTAATATTTATTTTGTTGCCTTTTCCTGTAATTCCATGCTGAAATTGTGATCTTTTCAGTTCCTGTTAGAAATGGAAGTGCAGAACACTGTTATATTCCACACAGCCATTGGCTGCACACTCTAGTGACCTATTTATAACTGTCCCTAATTGGTCACAGCAAAGAAACCTAAGTTACAAAATGGCAGCTCCCATTGATTTATAGACTATAACACTTTACTTTTATTTTGTTAATATTTAAACAACTAATGAAACTTTAAAAAATACATCTACTTGTTATTCTCAGACTAATCTTTTCTTTGAATGAATCATTCTATCTAGCATTTATTTAGTGTTTAATGTCATCTTAATTTATTTAACACTGTATAGACAGAGAACCTAAATGCTGTGAGCATCAAAATCCTGCATCTAAGGTCAAATCTTTGTTGTGCTCAGTAATAGCCGATGAACTACTGTAGTTGCCGCTTCTGCATTTAGGGCTAGATTTATCAAGAGCTTGGAGAATTCATTTTATTCTCTTCCCAGTTCTCTGCAGCTCTCAAAAAATTATCAAAAAATTGTACGTAAAAATTGGCGCTGTTTGGAAGGCGAGCTGGGGCAGATTATGATGAATTTCTCCACGTAAAAAAAGCAATTTCTCCTGATTTATCATTTCAAACCTGTGTTTTTTTAGGTTGTATTTTTTGCCCTCTTCAAGTAATCTATTATATTTGTGTTTTACATGGGGCAAATTTGCTCATTAGTTTTGGTGTGTTACCACAATACATTTTTACTTTAACTTTGTTATAATAATGACCCTATATAACCATACAATTTACGATCTTTGTGAGGCAAATTTGCATTCTATATTTGACATCTAGCCAAAGATAGACTTGCTAGAATCAGAATGTACTACATAAGGAATAGATGTAAACATGACACAAGCTGAAAAACATAATGATTTCTAATGCTGTTCTTCACAGTACCTGTAGAACCTTACTTTAGACATAAAATGGTAGATTTATCAAATGTCGGGCGGACATGATCCGCCCAACATCTCTAAATGCCGACAGCATACTCTGTCTGCATTTATTATTGCACAAGCAGGGGCTGTCAATCATGATGCAGTCTGCCACCACAGAGACGGAAAATGATTCAAGGAGCAGCGGTCTTAACTTATGTTTCCGGTGAGCCAAAAGGTTTGTGCAGAAACAGCAGCATCCACTGCTTCATAAATCTACCCCAAAGCATGAAACCCGAAGCACGTTAGGCATATTTTACATTCCAATGTTCTTCACTTAGAAAATGTTTAAGTTTTTATTATTAAATATATACTTCTATATATATCTGATAATTTTCATGTAAAATATATACCTATACCTATTTATCTTTAGGAATAGATGTAAAGGTGTAGGTATATACAGATATATATATATATATATATATATATATATATATATATATATATATATATATATATATATATAGAATTATTTAAAATAAAATAACATTGTCATAACACTGTGAAGAACATTGGAATGTGAAATATTAATAACTCCTGTTGGGTTAGTGAGCGATAAGAGTTTTTTTTTCTGCGTTCTCCATTGAAGTGTATGGGGAGAAAAAGTTAGTACTAAATATCCAAAGTTGGTGCGCGTCGGATTTCACTCACACTCAAAAGTTTTAATTTTAACTGTAATACATGTTCTAACCCGCATGCGCAAAAAGATTGCTTCTAGCAAAGTTTACGCTCGAGCGGGAGCGCTAAATAGTGCGTCACTTGTAATCTAGCCTGTAATGTTTTTATTGGTTATTCATTCATCTGGGAATCTTATTTAGCAACATAGCATTTAGTAATTACTGAAGGAAATAACTTATGTGACTTCTTTATCTTGCACAAAGGGAGTGAAGTTACAAGGGACATGGACACATATTATTAAGGTTACAGAAAACATGGCAGCTAACTAGAAACATAATATAAAATGTATGTAATAGGAGGAGCAAGCACAGCTGTCTTCATCTGATATTGACCCAGATATGCTGTCAGACCAATAGTGAGATAATTAGCAATGATTTTCCATCCTAAACCTCATTCAGGGCAAAATACTTATACTTAAAGGGACATGAAACCTGAACATTTTGTTTCATGATTCAGATAGATCATGCAATTTTAGACAACTTTCCAGTTTTTTCCATGATCTAATGTGCTTTGTTCTCTTAGTATCCTTTGTTGAAATGAAAACCATGGTAAGCTCAGGACTACTGGGAAGAGACTATCTATTTTAAGATTATTCCACAGAAGTAAGGAAACCTACATAGTTTTCCCTATATGCAAAAAAACTTGTATGAAGAAGGGCTTCAGGTGCTATTGGTGCTATCATCTGGCAAAATGATGCTTTGTGACTCCTTAGTGATTTTATTTAGCACAAGAACATATTAGGATAGGGCAAATGACAATAAGCTCAGGGTCTTATGAGGAGACCTTTGGACCACTTAGCTTCAAAGTACCTTTTTATGTTGAGAAATAGAAAATGGAATGTATCCTCTTGCAGAGAGCTACAAAGGTTGGGTTTTTTATGCCTCTCCCTCCAATCTGTTTATTAATAGTTACTTGGGCCTTCCAGCTCAGAAAAAGATTGGGAAAATGTGGTTAATCAGCCACGGGCTTAATTAGCTTTCAAACAAGTACAGATAACTGTAGGTGCAGGAGGTACACTCACTCAGTCTTTATTATTTTAAAGTTATTTAGACATACTATGCAACTTGAGATTTGTGTTAGTATTTTTTACATAAAGTCAGATGGCTTACCTGAGGCTAATGATAGGGGCGTAACTACAGAGGTCTAAGAGCTCTCTATTGAGACTGGGCCACACATCTTGAGAGCCCACCTGGCCCAATCAGTACAGGCGTTGCTAAAGTGAGGCCTGGTGGGGATTGGACTCTACCTACATCCTGTCTCGCCCCTCTGTGTTCCCCCTTCCCTGCAAAACAGGGGTCACAATTAGGGATGGGCGAATGTGTTTATATCCGAATTCGAATCTTATTGTAGAAATTCGATTAATATAATAGAATGTTGATAAGAACGAATATTCTTAAAAATTCGATTTTCGAATGTTATTTACAGTTTTCGAATGTCACATTCGAATTCGAATGTCACATTTGAATTAGAATGTCACACTCAAATTCGAATGTTACATTCGAATATCACATTCAAATTCGAATATTACATTTATAAAACACAATTTTAGACTAGAAACACTATTTCGAATGTCACGTTCGAATCGAATATCACATTCGAATCGAATGTCACATTCAAATTTGAATATTACATTTATAAAACACAGTATTAGACTAGAAATACTATTTCGAATTCGAATGTCACATTCAAATCGAATATAACATTCAAATCGAATATCACATTTAAAACACAGTATTAGACTTGAAATACTATTTCAAATTCAAATGTGACATTCGAAATCGAATGTAGCATTCAAATTCGAATATTATATTTATTAAACACAGTTGTAGACTAGAAATACTATTTCAAATTTGAATGTCACATTCGAATTCGAATGTCACATTCGAATTCGAATGTTACATTTCGAAATTAAATGAATACATAGCTAAACATTCTATTATTCGAACGAATATTTTCGAATTTTATTGAAAAATTTGAAAACGAAAATTTGAAAATAGAATGTTAGAATGTTATATAAACATTCCAAATTCAATTCAAAGGGACGAATGTATAAAAATTTGTTTTAAATTTCGAAATTTTTAGAAACATTCGCCCATCCCTAGTCACAATAGTGTATGGACTTGCCTTTACAAATATAGTGACAACTGTTTACAAGGTAGCTGCCAGAGTGCTGTTGTACATAAAACCTGCCACTATATTTGTACAGAAAGGCTCCACAAGTGCATATCTTCTAGAGGGAAATAACCACTGGAGAAAGATGACTTACAATCAGATAGAAGTAGCTCCTCTTACTGCTATGTAGTTGCCGCCTTAGTCTTACTTTATTGCAAACAGATAGAAAGAGAGCTATTGAACAGGGGGACCTTCAACAGCTTTTACACTGGGGCCCAGTGAGGTCTAGATACGCCCCTGGTTAATGATATTGAAAAACAGAATTTTTGGAGAGTATTTAAGACCTTAAATTTAAAGAGACATAATCAGCATTACTGAAAGGAGTTACTGCACCACCCTTAAAGTTTAGCGTTGTTTATGACCACTAAATACAGTGGAATTTAATAATTTACAAATGTACAATAAAAAGACAACGCAATAGCACTTAATTTAAATTTACAATGAGCAGTACAATATTTTCTGACAAATTTCAAAGTTAATTCAAATTCCCCTCCTCCTGTATAATGTGACAGCCAATCACAAAATATATATATATACGTTTATATACTGTGCACTTTTGCACATGCTCAGTAGGAAGTGGAGCCTCAGAAAGTGTGCATATAAAAATAATGTTCATGTTCTGATGATTCACTGCTGCAAATACAATCCATGTGACAAGCTACCCCAACCTTATGTCTCTGCACCTTCAACCTGCAGGCCCTCTTCCTCCAGTACTAGATTTGTTTAGTTTGTATGTTATCACAAACCCTTGTCATTGTATACCCCTATCTTTGTACCCAGCGCTATGCAATTCTGCGGCGCAATACAAATAAATGATAATAATAATAATGGAAGTATAATGAAAGTAGTTTTTTTTTAAATTAATGCTTTATCAGAATAATGAAACTTATATTTTGACTGGCCCTTTAACCCAGGATACAATACCTTAGTGCCAGCGTCATTCAGACCTATTTTGCTATTAAATACTAATTGCAAAATATATGAACATACTGTATATTATACCCTTTTTATTAATTAGATATTCAAAATAGAGCTGGTCACTTTTGAATCTTCAGGGGGTAACATTACATGGATTATTGAGAATATTTTATAAATTAGATATTGGTGATTTAATCTCCACTAGATCAGGCGTGGGTTTTTTCGCAGAGTCTTGCAGGGGCTGCCATTGTGGAATTATCTTGCAAAAGGGGCAGTTCCAGTGAGTGGCGAAAAAGTCTTCTATAGAAAGTAATGGAGCTTGCTTGAAACAGCGAAGTTAATAATGAGCAGGAAGAGCACTTTAAAAATTAAATCCTGCATAAAAACAAATCCCATTATGCTGATTTCTGCGTATAGCATCTTACAATCGCCTCTATTTTTGTATGCAAATGTTTTTATATTAAGGTATTAAAGTGAAAGTCAAGTTGAGTATATTGCTATATAAGGTTGTATCAATCTATTAAAACTAACCTCACTTTCATTCATTATTTTTCTACTATTCATTTCTAACATCAGTTTTTTACCCTGAAAGCTGACAGACTTTTTCGCCATTCCTCTGCCCACGTAATAATTTTTCCCTTTTCGATGTGACGAATAAGCGATATCCTTATCTCATTGGTTCCCCATGGGCATCTAACCCCGCTCTATTTACGCCCCCATTTTGCAATGCACATGTGGCTATCCTCGAACTTCATCCATGATCAGATACGCATTCATGATAGCCGCATGCGCATTTAACATTTCAATGGAAATCCCTTATAGTATTGAGAGGAGCTCATATTATTGCGCATGTGCAAAATATTGGGCTCACTAGAGTGAGCATGGATAAAGACATATAAAACGGGTGGGACCACTCTTAAGTCTAACACTTCTAAACCCGGAAGCCAGCAAAAAATACGGAATATAAAATATACATTTCATCAATATAGGAACTTTTTGAGAAAATACAAAGTAAGTGACTATACAGTATGGAACTTGTATAATCCATAGCGTTGTTTGCGTATCAGAAATCGGACTTTCAATTTAAAGGGACACTGGACCCACATTTTTTCTTTCATGATTCAAATAGAGCATGCATGTTTAAGCAACGTTCTAATTTACTGCTATTATCAATTTTTCTTCATTCTCTTGCTAAACAAATGCTGTCCAGTGTTCTGAACCAAACATTGGTTGGCTCCTTAGCTTAGATGCCTTCTTTTTCAAATAAATATAGCAAGAGAACGAAGAAAAATTGATAATTGGAGTAAATTAGAAAGTTGCTCAAAATGTCATGCTCTATCTGAATAATGAAAGAAAAAAAATTGGGTTCAGTGTCCCTTTAAGTATTTAAGTATTTTGTCACAGTCTAGTTTGCAAGATTTTTAGGGTAAAATCTTAAAGGGACACTGAACCCAACATTTTTCTTTTAAGCAACTTTCTAATTTACTCCTATTATCAAATTTTCATCATTCTCTTGGTATCTTTATTTGAAATGCAAGATTCTAAGTTTAGATGCCAGCCCAGTTTTGGTGAACAACCTGGGTTGTTCTTGCTGATTGGTGGATAAATTCATCCACCAATAAAAAAGTGCTCTCCAGAGTTCTGAACAAATTTTTTTTTTAGATGCCTTCTTTTTCAAATGAAGATAGCAAGAGAACGAAGAAAAATTGATAATAGGAGTAGATTAGAAAGCTGCTTAAAATTGCATGCTCTAGCTAAATCACAAAAGAAAAAATTTGGGTTCAGTGTCCCTTTAAGGAATAATTATGCTTGGATTTGAGAGGCAATTTCATACACGCTAATGGAACGCTCATTTTACAATAAATCAACAATAACACTTTTTTTTTTTTTTTTTTTTTATTTTAATAGTTTTTATTGAGCATAAAAAATAAAAGCATAACATACATAAAGAGGTAACACAGAGTCACAAACCGTTTCGGGTTTATACATGTAATACATTATTATCAACATTATCTTATTGAGTTAGAAGTCCATGTCTCTGCTTCTCCTCCAAATTATCCATAGCTCAGTTTTCAATTTTCTTTTGTGAACATTAACATAATAATAAGTTACAACTTAACAGAATAACTATCTGTTGGTTATCCATATAACAATTCTTAAGTATCTGTTTTGATATGTCTAATGTGGGTACAAAATAATAGAATATTAAAGAGAAATGTCAGTGAAGGTATAAACATGTGAAGAGAGAAACAGGGAAAGGAAAGGAAGGGATAGAATGGGAGGGAGAGAGAGAAAAAAAAAAAAAAAAAAAAAAAGGGGGGGGGGGGGCATTGGTATTGGGTAGTTCATCAGTCAAGCAGTCAGCTGAGGGCTGACTGGAAGTAATTGTCATTCCATCTGGAAGGGCATTACCTGTCAGTTAGTGTTTCCTCCTAACCAGATCATGTGGCCATAGGAGGATTCCATAGTTCCATCATTGCCTCATGTAGTTCCATAGTACCATTTTTCATATGTTGATACCGTTCTATTTGAAGCATGGAGGAGACCTGCTCTTTCCAAATCTCAAGTGAGGGAACCTCACTTGATTTCCATCTTTGTGGTACAAGGAGTTTGGCGCTATTTAACATAATATAAAGTAGGAGTTTTTTAGGTTTACTACGGATTTTAGGGATGTCTAAAAAGATAAGGGTGCCCGGGTCTTTTTGTAAGTGGATACTGAGTATGGTTTCTATTTCAGAGAATATCCCAGACCAGAAACCCTCTATTTCCCTACACGACCACCAGATGTGTATTAGGTCTGCCTGTTCCCCACAGCCCCTCCAGCATTTGCCGCTGCTCTTTTTGTATATATGTCGTATTCTGGCTGGTGTAAGGTACCACCTCGCCAGTAATTTGTAATTCATTTCCATAATATTAGAGGAGATTGTGGCTTCTTTGTGGCATTTTAGCGCATTGTCCCATGTCTCCTGGCTAATTTCTCTTTCCAGGTCTATAGCCCATTTGTGGGTGAAGGAAGGGTATGTTTTGCCGCTATTAGTCAGTAGTATGTTGTATAATTTAGATATAATGTGTTTGGGTTGGGTTTGTTGCGAACATAGATTTTCGAATCTAGTCAGGGGGCGGTTAAATTCCTCTCTTTTCTTGTGCGTTTGAACAAAATGTGCTAATTGTGTGTAAGCGAACCAAGGAGGGGGGTGACCCCCTCCTGTACCTATCAAGTTCTCCCTTTGTATCAGCTTACCTCCTTCTAATATACTTTTTAAGGTGAGTTCTTGAATGTGTGGGGAGGAGCTGGTTAGGGAGGGGAAACCCGTGATCGGTAAGTCAGGGTTGCTCTTGTATGGCGTCATCGGGGAGGGCGTGGTGGAGAGGTGGTTGGATGTTGTAAGAAGCTTGTCCCAGATTAGGAACAATTCATTCCACAGTGGGTATTGTGTAATTTCTACAGGTCTTAGTTTTGGAGTGATCCAAGCCCATATTCCCATATTTTCTGAATTTAGGATTGATCTGTCAAGTTGTATCCACCGTTTATCTGTTGAATTATAACACCACTCCACCAGGCGTTGTAGTATTGATGCTTGTCTGTAAATTTCTATGTTTGGTACCCCCAACCCCCCTCTAAGTCTGGGGAGGAACATAGTAGCTTTTGGGATGCGTGGTCTAATTTTTTGCCAGATGTATTGTCCTATGATCTCTTGGAGGTTTGTAATGTAGTGTCTGGGCAGCGGTGTAGGTAGTGTTTGTAATATATACAGGATGCGAGGTAGAATAGTCATTTTAACTACCTGGATTCTGCCCAGCCATGAGATCTGTTTGTTGCCCCAACTAGATAGGTCAGCTGTGATTTGTTCTTGTAGTGGTTTGTAATTGTTTGTGAATAGGTCTTTTGGGTCTGCTGTCAGGTATATACCTAGGTACTTCATTTTGTGGGGTTGGACGACCAGGGGACATTTAGATTTTATTTTGCATATAGTTTCTGATGATGCATTAATGTTTAAAATTTCTGATTTAGAAGCATTTAAATGAAAATTAGAAAATCTACCATATTCGTCAAATTCGTCTAGTAATATTGTCATAGAGTCCACTGGTTCGGATAGCATAAACAGAATATCATCGGCATATAGTGCCATTTTATGTTCTGAGTCATTGATTTTGATGCCACTAATCTGTGGGTTCTGTCTAATTTTATGAGCCAGTGCCTCTACTGATAGGGCGAATAAGATTGGGGACAGAGGGCACCCCTGTCTTGTCCCGTTAGTGATCTGGAAGGGGTCTGATAGAATGTCATTAACTCTCACCTTAGCCGAGGGATTAGAATATAATGCAAATATCCTGGAAATGAATTTGTTACTAATGTTCATTTGTTGTAGAACGGAGCCGAGAAAGCCCCAATTGACCCTGTCAAAGGCCTTCTCGGCGTCTGTGGAGACCAAAATCATAGGGATCTGTTTGTTACGGGCGTAAGAGATTAGTTGGAGTATTCTTAGCGTATTGTCCTTCGCCTCGTGGCCTGGCACGAAGCCTACTTGGTCTGGGTTCACTAATTTGGGTAGTATCTTATTAAGTCTGTCCGCGAGGATTTTAGCGTAAATTTTTACATCTGCGTTAAGCAGAGAAATTGGTCTAAAATTTTCAGGTTTTGTAGGCGGTTTACCCGGTTTGGGAAGAACTGTGATGTAAGCTTCCAACATATGTTTGGAGAAGCCGCCTACTTCGTCAATGACATTAAATAATTGTGTGAGATGGGGTGCTAAGTCAGCGGAGTACATTCTATAGTATTTACTTCCAAAGCCGTCAGGTCCAGGGCTTTTTCCTACTGGGGTGTGTTTTATAGCCATCAAGACTTCTTCGCATGTGATAGGGTGGTCAAGTAATGCTGAATCTGTTGAGTCTAAGTGGGGTAGTTCCAAGTCAGAGATATATTTACATGTGTCGGGGGAACCCCGAAACTGACTGTCCTGATTATTAACAGCTGTGGGTTGGACAATGTTATAAAGAGTCTCGTAGTATTTTCTAAAGGTTTCTGCGATACTAAAGCTGTCAGTCTTAGTGTGTCCCTTTTTATCAGTCAGAGTTAAGATATATGATTTTAAATGTTTACGCTTGAGAGATCTAGCGAGTAGTCGACCCGCTTTATTCCCATAAGTATAAAAGTGCTGTTTGAGTGCTAGAGTTTGCTTTTGCTGATCTAGATGTAGGAAGTCCCTGACCTTAGTGCGAGCTTGTGATAAAAGATTTAAAAGGGATGTATTTTTTGGATTTTGTTTATGGGCTCTTTCTGCCTCTGACAAACTTTGTAATAAATCATTATATTTTTCTCTGTGTAATTTGCGTATTCTGGCTTTGTGTTTAATCAGAATCCCTCTAATCACACATTTGTGTGCTTCCCATCTATTCACCTCTGAGGTTATATTTATTTTGTTAAATTGGAAATATTCTGGGATTGCTTTCTCTAGGTCTACTCTGACCAGAGGATCGTCTAGTAGGTGATCATCTAGTCGCCATTGGAACGGGGTGAGGGGTGTTTCGGGCCACTCTACTACACACTGAACTGGAGCGTGGTCTGACCAGGTGATGGGAAGAATTTTAGAAGTTTTTATTGTGGATAATATTAGTGGGTCTGCAAAGAAGTAGTCTAATCGAGAGTACACCCTGTGGGGGTGGGAAAAAAAGGTGTAGTCTCTTCTGGTCGGGTTAGATAGTCTCCATACGTCATGGACAGCTAAGTCTCTGAGGAGGTGGTTAATGCACTTGAGGTCTCTTTTAGGGATTGTAGAACTGCCCCCTGATGTATCTAGTTCGGGGTCCATGGGAGTGTTAAAGTCCCCTCCCAAAATGAGAGGGCCTTTCTTCTGGTCTAATATGTGATTAGAAAGATGTCTCATAAATGTCTTTTGACCTTTGTTAGGGAAATAAGTGTTTACTATTGTGATAGGGCGTCCGTATAGCAACCCTTGTACAATAATAAATCTGCCTTCCTGATCTTTGTCTGTGTGTATCAATTGAAATGGTATAGATTGTTTAATCAAAATGACTACGCCGTTCTTTTTATTGGGGCCGGAGGCAAAGAAGGCAGTGGGGTAATCTTTATTGTGCCACTTTGGTTCATGGCCTTTCTTGAAGTGGGACTCTTGCAGGAGAACGATATCTCCGCCCAATCTATTGAGGTCTTTCAGGACAATACGGCGTTTCATGGGGCTATTTAAACCTTTAGCATTAATAGTTACGAGTTTAAGGGTTTTACATGCCATTGTTGAAATATGTAAAGAGGGGGAAAAAAAAAAAAAAGTGGGGGGGGGGGGGGAGGGGTAGGTGGGTTAGGAGAGGTGGGTAGGGCGAGTGGGAGAAGTAGGAGATTTTAAGTGTAAATGAGAGTAGTGAAATAAGAGATAGGTAGTAAAGTAGGAGATTGGGAAAGAGAGTAAGAGGAGTGAAATTATTATAGGATCAGTAGTGAAATAAGATTTTTGTAACCTGCTTACTAGGATAGAAGTGCGGTTACTATTGAAAAGGAAGAGGAAAGAGCCTTGTCTCCTGGGGGTCTTTGAGGAGTGTTAGTCTTGTGTTATATATAGTGTGGTTCCCGGCTTATGAGGTCCTTATGGATAGGGTCAATCTAGTCCAAAATAGTTCTATCTTAACTTGTGGCGAAAAGAGTTAGCCGGCTACTAGGTGTGTAAGCCTGAGAATATAGTTTTCTGATTGTCATGTTGTTTCTGGTAATGTGTGGAAGCATAGATTGTTGGTTATGTGTTATCAGCAGTGGGTCAGTCAATGTCTAGTCATGTTCAAGTGAGTGGATGGGTATAGGTAGAATTATACGTCGAAGAAAGTGAGGTGATAACCTTTTTGTTTTAAAGAAATCGTTGTACATGTCATATGTAGACACACAATAGATATAACGATGCATTATATGAAATCATGTAGTGTCACCAACAGAAAAGAGAAAGGTAAAATATTAAACAATTCTGATATATTTGCAGTTAGCTAAATGGTTGGAACATTTTACATTTACTGTGCATACATATTTTCCCATTATCAAACTGTGTAATTAGTATATATCTTATTATTCCTCATCAAACACATTTGAGCTGTCTAACATGGTGAGAAAAAGTATTATTCCAAACTAGTGGGTATATCTAATCATCAGCGGCTATACATGAAATATTGTATTCTACAGAACCAGCACCTCTTAGCTCTGAGAAGGAATGATGATACACTGTGATAGTGGACTATCCCCATGTATCTTAGGATAGCTTGCTATTTAAAACAAATTGTATTAGTAACATAAACATAACTATTTACTAAACTACTTTTGAACTAGAAAATGTATAAGTGAACACATACATATACAGCGTTGGAATCTGACATTTACTATAATGTAATGATGTTTGACAAGAAAAAGTCCAATTTGGGGTGATACAGGTAAGCCCCATTGTCCTTTAAAGAAAACTCAAAGTTTACATATAAGTCTCGATTATTATATAGCTGCCTAAAGCATAGGTTGTCAAGTCTTTTCCAAAAGTGGTAATGGATGGCAAAGTGCTCGTTTAAACTACATACGATACCTCATCTAGGCGAGGGGGCTGAAGGTAGATTGTCATCAGGTTGAGAAGTGGGGGTGACTCTCATGTCATCTGCTTCTGTATCTGGGAAGGAGATCTTAAGGCCCAATTTTTCATTAAGCCTATGGAGGTCGTCCGGTCCACGATAAATTATCGTTTCCCCATTTTTTGTGATGATTAAACTTACAGGGAACCCCCAGCGGTATTGGATTCCCTCTGCTCGAAGTGTGTCGGTAATAAATCTCAGATCCCGGCGCTTCTGGAGGGTGGCAGGGCTTATGTCGGAGAATATTTGAATCTTGATGCCTGCTTGTGTAATGGGGGACTTAACTCTTGCATTCTTTAGTATTTCTTCTTTATCAAGGAAGTTCAGGAAGCGGACTATAACATCACGTGGAGGTGCTTTCCCCGCTGGCTTAGGCCTGAGGGCCCTATGTGCCCTTTCTAGAATCATATCTGGTGCAGACGGGGTGCCCTTAATGGTGCGAAATAAGTCCTGCAAACAGCCCGAAAGGGCTGACGGAATGATGGATTCAGGGATCCCTCTGATTCTCAGATTGTTTCGTCTATTTCTGTTATCGAGGTCCTCGACTTTATCTAATAAAAAGTTAATATTTTCTTCATGGTTATGTATCTGTTTAGTGGATTGCTGTACATCATCACATAACATTGTTTGTATGTTTTCTAGTTTGGCGACTTTTTGCTTTACTTGAGAAATGTCTTTTAGCAGTTCACCAAATAAGCCCCTGACCTCTTTCAGCACTTCTTTAATGTCATCTTTAGATGACAGGTTTTTAATGTCCTCTCTTGTTATAAAAGGGCTATTATTGTGTGATGTGTCTTGCAATGAAGCCTGAGCTTGTACCTCAGAGGAATCAGGCCCTTTTTCGTTTTGAGGTTCCACTGTCTTAAGGTAGTGATTGAGGGTGGAATTTTTCTGTGGTTTTTCCATTCTAGGTGCCCGTTTACAGGGCATTCCAAATCTCCCCTGTTCTGACCAAAAAGTTCCTGCTGTAAGAATGTTATGATAGGTGCAAGTATTTTATATCCTTAACTGCAGGACCACTCAGTCTCACACCAAACCTTTAGGTTCATTAGATGTAATCAAGAACCTAGTTTTTGCTCATAGATCTGAGGGTCACTGCTGCATGGATGCAGAGTGAAAGAAATGAGAATTTAAAGGTATATTATCCCGATTGCAAAACCAGGTTGCAATATGCAGATAATTATAGAGATAGTAGATAAATGAGAGATTAGATAAGATTAAGTATTAGTAGGTGAATGTCAGCCTCAGTAAACACAGGTTGCAACCAGGAGGTGTTTCTATATAAAGTAAGCAGGAGAGCTCAATAACAGGTTATGTTGTTTTTAGTTAACAGGCAGTCCTTAGTTAGTCTATAACGTTGTTAGTATTCATATAAACAGCAGGCAGTCTTTCACAACCAACAGTATGATTATTTGATAAAGCACATAGAATAAATAAGCACAGTTCATCAAGCTGAATCGATAGATATTACAGGCAATCAGATAGTTAACGGTAGCTGTATTTGCATAAGCGTCACACTGTAAAACATGCAGGAAAGTCCTTCAAAGTAGTAAGTGAATTAAGGTATAATACGTTACCAACTTCAGAGAGTAAGGAATAGTAACGGTTACCGCAGCTTCAAGGTGTGTTGCTATTAAGCACAGGAGTTGGTTGTTTGCAGCCAGAGTGAGACAGAGCTCCAGAGACTTACGGTGACGTCAGACGCCGATACACGGCTTCAATGTAGAAGCCGGGAGAATCAGAATTACCAAGTAAGAGATACTTTAAGGATTCCGGACAGAACGAGGGAAACTGGTATATGACGATCCAAAGTTGAAAAGCACACAGCAGTTGTAGTTATTATGAGTAAATTCCTTGGATAGGAATATCAGCAAGGTGTCTTCGTTGTTGCTCAGCTTATAGCTAAGTGAATACAAATTACCAAGCATAGGTAGACTGGAGGAGGGGCCTTATATAGGGATGTGAATACCTGAACATCCTGATTTAAAGGGACAGGAACATAACAGGACGCCCCCCTAAAAAGAGCCGCTCCGCGGATCAAGTCTTGGGTCGGTCAGGATGTCTTCGATGAAAAATTGAAAGAAGACGGGGTGCCGACAAATTAGAGTATGGTTCCCAGGAGTCCTCATCAGCCCCAAAACCTTTCCATCGTACCAGGTACTGGAGTTGATTGCGATATAAACGAGAGTCCAAAATAGAATCCACCTCATACTCAACTTCATCCACAACTGGAGGGTTAGTCAACGAAGGATGAGGGGGATCCCTTATCGGAGAGAAAGGTTTCAGGAGGGACACATGGAATGTAGGATGTATCCTGAGAGAAGGAGGCAGCTGAAGAGTCACAGCATTTGGATTAACAACCTTAACTATGTCATAGGGACCTATGAAAAGACTACCAAGCTTTTTACTTGGAATACAGAGTTTCAGGTGTTTGGTACTTAGCCAAACCTTATCCCCAGGTTTATAAAGAGGGGGTTTTGAGCGTCTTAAATCATAATGATGTTTCTGTGAAGCTTGAGCTTCTTGTAAGGTTGTTTTGAGAACAGAAAAACCCTCAGCAATAGTATTGACAGTCTGATCAACCGTAGGTAGCAAGGAATCGGTTCTGTGGAAAAGATGATATGAAGGGTGAAAACCATAATTAATATAGAATGGCGAAGTTTTTTGTGGATGCGTTGGTCATGTTATTATGTGCAAATTCTGCAGTAGGCAGCAGAGCGAACCAGTTATCCTGTTGGTTGGTACAATAGCATCTTAGATACTGTTCAAGAGACTGGTTAGTCCTTTCGCACTGACCATTAGTCTGGGGATGATAAGCAGTACTTAATCTCCTAGTAATCTTGAGAATAGAACATAACTGAGTCCAGAACTTAGAGGTGAATTGAGATCCTCTATCAGACGTGATGGAGTCGGGTAGTCCATGTAACTTAACAACATGATTCAAGAACAGTATGGCTGTTTCGGATGCGGTTGGTAAACCCATATGTGGAATAAAATGTGCCATTTTAGAAAACAGATCAACAATGACTAGAATTGTGTTATGGTTAGAGGATGGGGGTAGCTCCACTATATAGTCCATTGCTATGTCCTTCCAGGGTCTTTCAGGAACTGGTAATGAAAGAAGAAGACCATAAGGACGAGTTCTAGTATGTTTGCAAGTAGCGCAGACTGAACAGGATCGAATGTAAGAAGAGACAGAACTTTTCATATTGGGCCACCAATAGTCTCTTTGAAGAATGCGTAGTGTTTTATGAAGTCCAGGATGTCCTGAAAGAAGAGAATCATGTGCAGAATGCATCAATTCATTACGTAGAGGTTCTGGTATGTATATCTGGTTTCCATGGTAATACAGATTACTACTGTGTTTTTGTAGATCTGCTAATGGGAGTTTTGGATCTGCTCTCTGATACTCTTTTATAGAGGTTTCAGTGATTGAAGTTAATCCAATGAACTTATTTTGTGGAATGATAGAATCTGGAGGTATATAATGTTGAGGTTTTGGATCCTTCCTTGAGAGCGCATCTGCTTTTGTATTTTTGGAACCCGGGCGGTAAGTGATGGTAAAATCAAATCTTGAAAAGAAGAGGCTCCATCTAACTTGTCTAGATGTCAACGTTTTGCTGGTTTTTAAATATTCAAGGTTTCTATGATCCGTAAGTATAAGAATAGTATGTTTAGTACCCTCAAGGAGGTGTCTCCAAAACTCTAGTGCTGATTTTATAGCGAGAAGCTCTTTTTCACCAATAGCATAATTTAGCTCGGCTGAGCTCATTACCCTAGAGTAATATGATATTGGATGCAGTGCTTCCTTGGGTGAAACTCTTTGTGAGAGTACAGCTCCAAGAGCGTACTCAGAAGCATCAACCTCAAGCGTGTACTGTAAACTGGGATCTGGGAATTTGAGTATCGGTGCTGTTACAAACCTCTCCTTTAATATATTAAATGCGTTCTCAGCATGGATATTCCAAGAGAAACCAGGTTTTTTCTGAGTTAATTTAGTCAAGGGTCTAGCAATCTCAGAAAAGCCCTTGATAAACTTCCTATAGAAGTTTGCAAACCCAAGAAATCTCTGAACATCCTTTTTTGTACGGGGGGTGCTCCAGTTAGTAATGGCTTCCACTTTGTTTGCTTCCATGGCGATACCAGAAGGGGAAACATGGTATCCTAAGAAGGAGATAGTAGTGGTATTGAAAATGCATTTCTCTAACTTGGCATAGAGATGGTGTGAACGAAGTCTGGACAAAACAAGCTTGACATGGGTGTGATGGTTTGTTATATTGTCAGAATAAATTAAAATGTCATCTAAATAAATGACCATACAGACATCAAGTAAGTCATGAAATACGTCATTTATAAAACACTGGAACGTTGCAGGAGCGTTGCACAGCCCAAAAGGCATTACTGTATATTCATACAGTCCATAACGTGTGCGGAAAGCTGTTAGCCACTCATCGCCTTTCCTCATTCTTATCAAGTTATAAGCTCCTCTAAGATCTAATTTTGTGTAAATTTTAGCTCCTTGCAACCGTTCTATAAGTTCAGGGATAAGTGGAAGTGGGTTCCTGTTTTTCTTGGTGCATTTGTTAAGTTGTCTGTAGTCGATAATAGGACGAAGTGATCCGTCCTTGTTTTTAACAAAAAACATTGCAGCACCCGCTGGCGAGGTGGAAGGTCTTATAAAACCTTTCTTAAGGTTATCCTCTAAGTACTGTTTCAAATGAACCAATTCAGGTTCTGACATAGGGTATATATGACCAAAGGGAATAGAACTGCCCGGTAGTAAGTCTATCGGACAGTCATAAGACCTATGGGGGGGTAAGTTCTGAGCTTCTACTTTGTCAAACACATCGGAATATTCTTTATAACATTCAGGTAAAACATGATCAGTCATACAACACACAGAAGCTTTGGGAAAACAGACTTCCTTACAGTAAGTGGAATTAAAATTCACAACACCTTGCTTCCAAGATATATCAGGATCATGCTTTATCAACCAATTGATACCAAAAATTAATGGGTATAAACTAGAGGGCAAAATGTCAAATGTACATGTCTCAGTATGGCCTTTCTGTGTGATAACTTGTAAGGGTGTAGTGTGATGAGTGATAGGCCCTGTATTCATAAGAAAACCATCAACCAATCTTATGGCTTGTGCACTATCTTTTTTTATTGTGGGTATTTTATGTTTTGTTACGAATGCTTGGTCAATGAAATTCCCAGATGCACCAGAGTCAATAACGGCCTGGGTTTTTGTCTTCTGTAGACGCCACTGCAAAAGAACAGAAATTGGTAAATGAGTGGTAAGCGTAGACAATTTATTAAGGCAATTTTGGTGCTGAAGATTCTTACCCCTCTTCTGTCTGATAAGCACAGGACAGTCTCTAACAGCATGGTCCTTTGCTGCGCAATATAAACACAGGTTATGTAGCTTCCTTCTGGCTTTTTCCTCTGGTTTTAGAGGACCCCTCATGACAGCAACTTCCATAGGTTCATCATTTGATTTAGATGGTGCAGTGACCACAGGATGGTATACCGGGATTTTCTTGGCAATAGGATCAGATAGTGCCCTTTCAGATCTACGTTCTCTTATCCTTCTATCAACAGTGATACATAAGGTCATAAGATTCTCTAAATCCACAGGAACTGCACCACGGGCTAATTCATCTTTTCATGTTTCAGAAAGACCTGTTCTGAACTGATTTCTCAAAGCAGGTTCATTCCACTGGGTGTCTGGTGCCCATCTTTTAAAGTCCGTGATATATTCTTCTACTGCTCTTTTACCTTGTCGTAGGCTCCTAAGAGCAGTTTCAGCAGTATTCTGCTTATGATGGTCTTCATATAATAGGGACATGGCAGAAAAAAAAGCATCTAAGGAGTCCAATATGGGGTCATTGTTCTCATAGAAGGCGTTAGCCCAGGATTTAGCCTCTCCTCTGAGGTATGAGATGACCGTTAGAACTTTGACCCGATCAGATGTATAGGTTCGGGGTTTTAAAGAAAAGTACAGTGTACAGGAGTTTTTAAATTCTCTAAACTGAGTCCTGTCACCAAAGAATTTTTCAGGTGGAGATACAGTTGGTTCAGGTGTTAATTCAATAGGAGCAGGTTTATTAGATAAGTGCTCATTAATAAACTTCCTAATGTGATCATTTTCAATTTTAATTTCTCTGAAGCCTTGTAGCATATGGTCCATGCTTTGTGCAAGGGAACCAACACGGTTTGTAAGTTCAGTAATATCCATGCTGTAGGATATATGTTAAGGCTTGGTAATATGTTATGATAGGTGCAAGTATTTTATATCCTTAACTGCAGGACCACTCAGTCTCACACCAAACCTTTAGGTTCATTAGATGTAATCAAGAACCTAGTTTTTGCTCATAGATCTGAGGGTCACTGCTGCATGGATGCAGAGTGAAAGAAATGAGAATTTAAAGGTATATTATCCCGATTGCAAAACCAGGTTGCAATATGCAGATAAACTATGATTTGAAGTGTGTATACACTGTGATAGAATGTGTATGGATTTACCAAAATATCATAAATGTAATTTCTTTGAATAAATATAATTTCTTTGAATCATAAATTTTTTGTGTGGTTCTGGTGTTAAGTAGTGTCTCTCCAAAAATGTGAACAAATAAACAAACAAAAACAAAACGTTGACTCTCAAAATTCCTCAAGGACAATTTTATAAACTTAAAGAAGACCCAACCATCACAATAAAAAAAGCAGATAAAGGCGGAGGGTTAGTTGTATTAAACACTAAAGATTACATTATGGAAGCCAATAGAATACTGGGAGACACAGAAACCTACAGAAAATTATCATTTAACCCCATTCAAAAACAAACAAAAAATTTCGAAACAATTTTAAATATTGCCAAAACAGCAGGAATAATAAATAATCAAGAGTATCAATTTATAATTATACAATATCCCAAAACTCCAATCTTCTATTACCTCCCTAAAATACATAAAACACTAGACCACCCACCAGGGCGCCCAATAATCTCAGGAATTGATGCTCTTACTTCTAACATGTCACAATATGTGGATTCATTCCTACAAAAATACGTACAAAACTTACCCTCTCATTTAAAAGACACCACAGATTTCTTAAATACATTAACAACAATAAAATGGCAAGAGGACTACACATTAGTCACATGCGACGTCAATTCATTATACACCAACATACAACACAAATTAGGAATAGAAGCCGCAGAATACTACTTGAACACAGATTATGAAATGAAAAATCCACAGATTAAATTCATTTTAAATTGTATGCAATTCATATTAGAAAATAATTATTTCAACTTTAATCAAACATTTTATTTACAATTAAAAGGAACAGCTATGGGCACAAGGTTTGCACCCAGTTACGCTAACTTATTCATGGGGAGGTTTGAGGATAAATATATCCTACACTCCCCATGGGGTGCAAACCTTGTGCTCTATAGGAGATTCATAGACGATATGTTTCTGATCTGGAAAGGGGATCAAGAACTCCTCAATTTATTTCTAGAAGACATAAATTACAATACTTGGGGTTTAAGTTTTACCCATGAATATAGTAAAACAAATATACATTTTTTAGATGTTCAAATAAATATCATAAATAACACCATCACAACAGAAACATATTTCAAACCTACAGATACAAATAGTTACATACATCCGGACAGCTGTCATTTAGAAAGATGGATCAACAATACACCTAAAGGCCAGTTCTATAGGATAAGAAAAAACTGTTCAGACGAAAATACATTTCAGAAACAAGCGAACACTTTGGAAAGGAAATTTAAAGAGAAAGGATATAAAGATAAAATAATACAAGAAGCCAAAAATCAAGCAATAAATAAAGATAGAACAGAATTATTAAAATATACAAATAAGAACAAAAACTTATTACATAACCAAATATCATTCATTACAGAATACAGTGAAGATCATAAGATTATAAAAAAGATTCTAGATAAACACTGGCACATAATTAGAAAAGATCCACTACTAACTGACATTGTAAAATCACGACCTACACTAATATTCAGAAAGACAAATAATCTGGGAAGTATACTGGCACCCAGTCAATTTAACAAATCATCTAAACCAAGAGACCAAGACCTATATGGAAATGCTCTGCAAGGTTTTTTTCCTTGCACAAGCTGTAAAGCGTGCAAATATGGTAAAAAAAGTAAAGTAGTAATATCCTCTAATAACAACTATAAATACCCCATAAGAGACACCATTAGGTGTTCAGATACAAATGTAATTTACTTAATCCAATGCAAATGCAAATTACAATACTTAGGGCAAACGAGCAGACCGTTACATGATAGAATAAGAGAACATCTATCCAACATTAAAAGAGGTAACTGCAAACATCTATTATCTAAACATTTCACAGAAAAACATAAAAAAAAACCAATAGGATTCACATACTGGGGTATAAAAAAGATACATAATAACAGAGGAGGTAATATGGAAAATATGTTACTATTAAAGGAAGCTGAACTCATATTCAAATTCAATACTCTCACACCATATGGCCTCAATGCAGAGCTTAACTTGAATCCTTTCTTGTGAGTGCAGCGAAAACAGTGAACAGTATTGCCATAACAACAGTACAATAGTGTACTGATTACCCGATAGAAAATAACCATTATTTGATGGCACATATCCTCATACTTATTCGAATATGACAACAATTGAATTAACACACCACAGTCTCCCTTCACATTTTCACTAAACATCACTTCTTACTCACATGTTTTATTTATTTTATTTATTTATTTATTTATTTTATTTTCAACAAATATATTTCAGTATAAATGTGTTAACAACATTATTTGTATACAAAGAATCTGTCATTGAAAGAAAATGAATAAGGCTAAGAAATGATATTTTATAAACCGGAACATATTAGAGCATTAATTAGGGGGAGTATCCTAACCTCAACAGGACTATATAGGAGCCTAAAAGACACACCAGATTATACAGTCTTGATAAAGGCGCAAGTTACGGCGCTGAAACGCGTAGAAAACCTGACATCGAGTGTGGAAAGATTGGCTCCAGTACAAGAAACACTCCCCCCACGATCCGGTTGCCTGATAGGTCCTCCGTGTACAACGTCAACGTCACACGCACATCAGGGTAGGAAGTAGTTGCGGAGGAAATTCAAACAGCGGCAAAGCCACTTGGAGAACTCGACCTACTTACAAAAGCACTCTTCCCAGAACCCAAGGTAATACAAAGAAAATAAACACGGAGGTAAGGAATATCAGAGGTCCGGTTAGGGGGAGAATAAACTGCAAACTAACAACAGCACAGTACTACATTTGGATTTTAACTGTTTTAGAATTGGTTGTGGCCACAACTTAAGAAAACCATAAGGATTACAAATCCGAACTTTCACCATAAGGATTAAAAATCCGAACTTTTAGCATTTTTATACGATAAAGATGTACCCCCATATGCTCTAAACAGATTCACTGTATGGTATAACCATACAATACGATTGAAACGATCTTATACTGTTTTTTATCTTAGTAAAGTTTTTTTAAATTTATCACGATTTGTTTGTTTATTCATCTAGAAGTTAAGTCTTTTTAAATTCATCACGATTTGTTTGTTTATTCATTTAAATTCATCACGATTTAAATTCATCACGATTTGTTTGTTTATCCATTTAGAAGCACAATTTGTGTATCAATTTATTTAGAGGTACAGTGATAATACACCGTGCATACACATTTTGAAGAAATAGAAGGGTTTTATAAAATTGTCCTTGAGGAATTTTGAGAGTCAACGTTTTGTTTTTGTTTGTTTATTTGTTCACATTTTTGGAGAGACACTACTTAACACCAGAACCACACAAAAAATTTATGATTCAAAGAAATTATATTTATTCAAAGAAATTACATTTATGATATTTTGGTAAATCCATACACATTCTATCACAGTGTATACACACTTCAAATCATAGTTTATACTCACAGCTCTTTTAGAGCGCTCCCCACACCCACCCCTATTCGCACATTTCTATACATCTGATATTGGGAGCATATCAGATTTGGGGAAGCTAGTTGAGTCCTATCTACATATCACTCCACACTTTCCTTTTCTTGCAATATGCAGATAATTATAGAGATAGTAGATAAATGAGAGATTAGATAAGATTAAGTATTAGTAGGTGAATGTCAGCCTCAGTAAACACAGGTTGCAACCAGGAGGTGTTTCTATATAAAGTAAGCAGGAGAGCTCAATAACAGGTTATGTTGTTTTTAGTTAACAGGCAGTCCTTAGTTAGTCTATAACGTTGTTAGTATTCATATAAACAGCAGGCAGTCTTTCACAACCAACAGTATGATTATTTGATAAAGCACATAGAATAAATAAGCACAGTTCATCAAGCTGAATCGATAGATATTACAGGCAATCAGATAGTTAACGGTAGCTGTATTTGCATAAGCGTCACACTGTAAAACATGCAGGAAAGTCCTTCAAAGTAGTAAGTGAATTAAGGTATAATACGTTACCAACTTCAGAGAGTAAGGAATAGTAACGGTTACCGCAGCTTCAAGGTGTGTTGCTATTAAGCACAGGAGTTGGTTGTTTGCAGCCAGAGTGAGACAGAGCTCCAGAGACTTACGGTGACGTCAGACGCCGATACACGGCTTCAATGTAGAAGCCGGGAGAATCAGAATTACCAAGTAAGAGATACTTTAAGGATTCCGGACAGAACGAGGGAAACTGGTATATGACGATCCAAAGTTGAAAAGCACACAGCAGTTGTAGTTATTATGAGTAAATTCCTTGGATAGGAATATCAGCAAGGTGTCTTCGTTGTTGCTCAGCTTATAGCTAAGTGAATACAAATTACCAAGCATAGGTAGACTGGAGGAGGGGCCTTATATAGGGATGTGAATACCTGAACATCCTGATTTAAAGGGACAGGAACATAACAAAGAATTAGGGCAATTTTCAAATGATTTAGCTTAAAATGTGCTTATTGAACCGAGCACGGGCCTTGTCTGATGTAAAATAAAGTATGTTTAAATGTTTTTCAGGTCTGTTTTATGGCTTTAACTATTTTCACAAAGTTTTGAGTGTTAAGGGAAGGTAGGGGCCGTTCATATTTTACCTCCTGCTCCCCTGTTTTCCTGTCTTGTCTTTTACGTGAATATTTGATGGCCCCCACCGGAGTAGAACTGGCTCGACACTTTATCTCACTAAAATGAGGGCCCAGTGTGTCGGGTGATTGCCGCTGTGTGGCCCAGTATTATTAATCAAGTCGATGCCCTAATTTTTATCCGGGCGGGAAGTGGTCCGCGACCGGAGCTTTGCAGCAGCTGCGTAGTAGGTCTTACCAGTATGTCTTGGGCCTAAGGTGTGATGGCGTCCGCCGGTACAGGGTCCTGTTGCGGTAAGATTTGGGAGGTCGATCTTAGTTGCTGAGCCTGATGATTCCTAAGCGGGTGGTAGTCTATGTCGTATGTGATGCCAGAGCCCTGTGAGACCTGTGCGATCCGATGTAACTGCGTGTAGGTCAGATGGCCTGTGCCGTTACCGATGCTTCCTTGCCTATGCCTCACACAGCTTTGTCCAAATTTGAATCGGGTCTGTCCCAGATATTCAGGGTTGCTCTAGATGGGATGAGAGCAGTGTAAATTACCGGGAACTTGAGGTTTTACCCCCTTAAGGAGAAACTTGGCTACGGAGCCTAGTTAGTGTGCGGCCATTTCCCTGCTTGGCCAGGCTCCGCCCCAATAACACTTTTTTTTACATATAAGTACAAATTTCTATATGTTTTTTGTATATCCAGTTTTCTTTTTTGTATGATTTTTTAATTACAATTTTCATTGTATAGTCCTTTGCAAGAAACCATGTTTTCAGGGTAAAAAGTGGCTTTAAATAATTCCATAAGCGAAACAGAAGTACTGGAGGGCATTCTTAAAGGGACATTCCATCCAAAATTGTAATCCACAAGGACGCATTTCAGTTTTGAATTGAGGTATTTTTGCAATATACATGTATTAGCAAAAATGCTTCTAATAAAAGCTGTAGCTGTTTCAAACGTATGAAATGCACCGTGCACCTGCATTTTAAACACAGCACTTGCTCAGAGAGCCTAAGGTGATACAAGCCCCACTGGCACTCTTAGCAGCTGCAGTTTACTGTATAAAATACTGGTGCACTGATAATATCTAGCTATGCTTCACATGCACGTGCAGAGAAAAATGTTAACACTAAAACAGTGATATCGTTTACCAGAAGCATTTTTGCCAATAAAAGTATACTGTAAATATGTTTCTACTCAAAGATGTAATTCATCTATGTGCATTTAAACTTTGATCAGAATGTCCCTTTAAATAATCTTGCCAGTCCAGAGACCTTTAGATCGTCAGGCCCTTAGAGTGACTTGTAAGATCTTTTAAAATTAAAAAAAGAGAGTATTTTTTTTCTGTTTGTGATTCTGTGTAATTATTGTTGATAGAATGTTACACACCTGCTTATATTGTTTGTGTACGACATCTGTATAATGAGCTGATTCAATATAATTACCGTGTATAAATATATATATAAAAATAAAACAAAAAAAACAACCAGATGCTTTGGTAAGAATTTAAATTCAACACGTTTATTGTAACAAATCTTTTTCCAGTAACAGCTTAAGGAATAATGTATATTTTAAGCAACTTTCTAATTTACTCCTAGTATTGATTTTCTTTGTTCTCTTGCTATCTTTATTTGGGGAAGCAGGAATGTAAGCTTAGGAGCTGGTCCATTTTTGGTTCAGCACTTGGATAGCGCTTGCTAATTGGTGGCTACAAAAAAAAAATTGGGGTTTGTGTCCCTTTCAGCATTTTTACACCCAATGCCAAGGCCATTTTGGAGTTTAAATTTTAACACTATTGTAAAATACATTTCAGTGATTGACCCACACAAATTACATATGGCTTGTTTTTCCGAGTTCAGAATTTACAGCTATTATATTTAGATTTTATTGCTTGTGAGAAGACTGCAACAAAATGTTTACAAATGTATCTTTTTGTGAAAAATATTAGTAAATAAAATTGTAAATACTATGATCAACTTACTAGACTGTTATCAAGGGTATCCAAGTATCCAAAGACTATTAGGGTTCGCAATAAAAAATATATACAAAAAGTACATTGTCCATTATAAAATAAGCTTTATTGGGGGTCTACAAACTTTTCAGATTGTTATATTATATGTTGATCATTTCACCTGTGCTCCCAAAATGTTTTTTTCATGATTCAGTTAGAGCAAACAAAAATAAATTACCACCCATTCTAATTCTGTTATCAAATTTGCCTTAATATGTTGATATCCTTTGTAAAAGAGCAGCAATGCACTACTGGGCGCTAGCTGAACACATCAGGGGAGACAATGAAAAGAGGCATATATGGGCATCCACCAATCAGCAGCTGATACTGAGCCTACCTATGTATGCTTTTAAACAAGGGATACCAAGAGAACAAAGCACATTAGATAACAGAAGAAAAATAGAAAGTTGTTTAAAATTGTATGCTCTATCTGAGCCAGGAAATAAATATTTGGGTTTCATGTCCCCTTAAAATGCAATGTAATAAGTAGAAATGTTTACTGTCCTTTTAAGCAGTGTTTCTCAACTCCAGTCCTGTAGTCCTCAGGCCAGATTTTCATTATATCTTAACTAGAGTACAGGTGAAACAATCAGCTGATCAGTAACCATGGTTACTAACCTGCTCTCGCCCATCAGCTGATTATTTCACCTGTGCTCTAGTTAATATATAATGAATATCTGGCCTGTTAAAGGGACACTGAACCCAATTTTTTTTCTTTCGCGATTCAGATAGAGCATTCAATTTTAAGTAACTTTCTAATTTAATACCTATTATCACATTTTCTTTATTCTCTTGGTATCTTTATTTGAAATGCAAGAATGTAAGTTTAGATGCCGGCCCATTTTTGGAAAACAACCTGGGTTGTTTCTTGATGATTGGTGGATAAATTCACCCACCATTAAACAAGTGCTGTCCAGTGACATGAACCACAAAACTAGCTTAGATGCCTTCTTTTTCAAATAAAGATAGTAGGAGAAAAAAAGAAAAATTGATAATAGGAGGAAAGTTGCTTAAAATTGCATGCTCTATCTGAATCACAAAAGAAAAAATGTGGGTTCAGTGTCCCTTTAAGGGTCCTGAGAAATGGAGTTGAGAAAACACTGCTTTAAAGTGTAGTGGCTGCATCATAAACTTTTCTTTGTAATATTAATTTAGGTTTTTAGGCACTAACTATAAATATAAATGAAATAAATGACATTCAAGAATACAAATTAAAATAGCATATATTTATTACTCTAATATTTATAGAAAATAATATTTGTTGTGTTTTTAGAAAACATATATATCATGATTAATCCAATATATAGAGAACTTTTTTTTTTTGCCTAAAATGTTTTATAAAGAATGTCTACAGACATGGGGGTCCATCCGATAAAAATCGTCGCCCGCAAAAGCCGGCGACGCCAATATTTGCGCGGATTTGGTATCACATATACGGCGTAACCTAGAAGTTACGCGCGTATATTTCTGCCGTCGCCCGTAGTTTTTTGGGCTATAGGCAGGTATACCAAACCCGCGCAGTTTGGTATCCAATATGCAGCGTAAGGACTTACGTGGCGAAAATGGAGAAAACTTACTCCATTTTCACCTCGCCACAAAAAGCAGCCGTAAGAAGCCTTACGCTGACTATTGGAGCCCCGTAACTCCCTAAACTGGCTGCTAAAATAAACCTAACACCTAACGCATGCGCAATGTCTATCTCCCTGTCAACCGCGATCTGCTAAAATAAACCTAACACCTAACGCATGCGCAATGTCTATCTACCTGTCAACCGCGATCCCCCCCCCGAAATCCCTAATAAAGTTATTAACCCCTAAACCGCCGCCATCTACATAAACTAACCCCCTACTGTGAGCCCCTAAAACCGCCGCCATCTACCTTATCTATCCCCTAATTAGAACCCCTTACACCGCTGTCATCTACCTTATCTATCCCCTAATCTGACCCCTTACACCGCCGCCACCTATATAAAAATTATTAACCCCTAATCTAATCCCCCTATACCGCCGCCAGCTATATTAATATTATTAACCCCTAATGTAAGCCACTTACACCGCCGCCATCTCTATTAAAATGATTAACCCCTTATTTAATCTACCTACCCCGCCACCAGCTATATTATCTATATTAACCCTAAGTATATTATAGTTAATATAGGTATTACATTATATATATTAACTATATTAACCCTAATTATATTAGGGTTAATATAGTTAATATAGTTACTATAGTATTTATATTAACTATATTAACTCTATCTAACCCTAACACCCCTAACTAAATTTATATTAAATTAATCTAATTCATTTATAAACTAAAATATTCCTATTTAAATCTAAATACTTACCTATAAAATAAACCCTAAGATAGCTACAATATAATTAATAATTACATTGTAGCTATGTTAGGGTTAATATTTATTTTACAGGTAAATTGTTAATTATTTTAACTAGGTATAATAGCTATTAAATAGTTATTAACTATTTAATATCTACCTAGTTAAAATAATTACCCAATTACCTGTAAAATAAATCCTAACCTAAGTTACAAACCTACACTATCAATAAATTAAATAAACTACAAACATCTATCTAAAAATACAATTAAATTAACTAAACTAAATTACAAAAAAAAACAAACACTAAATTACAAAAAATAAAAAAAGATTACAAGATTTTTAAGCTAATTACACCTATTCTAAGCCCCCTAATAAAATAATAAACCCCCAAAATAAAAAAAATTCCCTGCCCTATTCTAAATTAAACAAATTTCAAAGCTCTTTACCTTACCAGCCCTTAAAAGGGCCTTTTGTGGGGCATGCCCCAAAGAATTCAGCTCTTTTGCATACAAATACAATACCCCCCCCCCCATTACAACCCACCACCCACATACCCCTATTCTAAAACCACCCAAACCCCCCTTAAAAAAGCCTAACACTACCCCCCTGAAGATCTCCCTACCTTGTCTTCACCACACCGGGCCGAACTCCTGATCCGATCCGGGCGATGTCTTCCTCGAAGCGGCAAAGAAGAATTCCTCCTCCGGCGATGTCTTCCTCGAAGCGGCAAAGAAGAATTCTTCCTCCGGCGACATCTTCCTCCAAGCGGCAGCAAAGTCTTCATTCTTCCGGCGGCATCTTCAATCTTCTTTCTTCGCTCCGCCGCTGCGGAGCATCCATCCCGGCCGACTACTGAACTTGGAATGAGGTACCTTTAAATGACGTCATCCAAGATGGCGTCTGCCGAATTCCGATTGGCTGATAGGATTCTATCAGCCAATCGGAATTAAGTTAAAAAAATCTGATTGGCTGATTGAATCAGCCAATCAGATTCAAGTTCAATCCGATTGGCTGATCCAATCATCCAATCAGATTGAGCTCGCATTCTATTGGCTGTTCCGATCAGCCAATAGAATGCGAACTCAATCTGATTGGCTGATTGGATCAGCCAATCGGATTGAACTTGAATCTGATTGGCTGATTCAATCAGCCAATCCGATTTTTTTAACTTAATTCCGATTGGCTGATAGAATCCTATCAGCCAATCGGAATTCGGCGGACGCCATCTTGGATGACGTCATTTAAAGGTACCTCATTCCAAGTTCAGTAGTCGGCCGGGATGGATGCTCCGCAGCGGCGGAGCGAAGAAAGAAGATTGAAGATGCCGCCGGAAGAATGAAGACTTTGCTGCCGCTTGGAGGAAGACGTCGCCGGAGGAAGAATTCTTCTTTGCCGCTTGGAGGAAGACATCGCCGGAGGAAGAATTCTTCTTTGCCGCTTGGAGGAAGACATCGCCCGGATCGGATCAGGAGTTCGGCCCGGTGTGGTGAAGACAAGGTAGGGAGATCTTCAGGGGGGTAGTGTTAGGCTTTTTTAAGGGGGGTTTGGGTGGTTTTAGAATAGGGGTATGTGGGTGGTGGGTTGTAATGGGGGGGGGGTATTGTATTTGTATGCAAAAGAGCTGAATTCTTTGGGGCATGCCCCACAAAAGGCCCTTTTAAGGGCTGGTAAGGTAAAGAGCTTTGAAATTTGTTTAATTTAGAATAGGGCAGGGAATTTTTTTTATTTTGGGGGTTTATTATTTTATTAGGGGGCTTTGAATAGGTGTAATTAGCTTAAAAATCTTGTAATCTTTTTTTATTTTTTGTAATTTAGTGTTTGTTTTTTTTTGTAATTTAGTTTAGTTAATTTAATTGTATTTTTAGATAGATGTTTGTAGTTTATTTAATTTATTGATAGTGTAGGTGTATTTGTAACTTAGGTTAGGATTTATTTTACAGGTAATTGGGTAATTATTTTAACTAGGTAGATATTAAATAGTTAATAACTATTTAATAGCTATTATACCTAGTTAAAATAATTAACAATTTACCTGTAAAATAAATATTAACCCTAACATAGCTACAATGTAATTATTAATTATATTGTAGCTATCTTAGGGTTTATTTTATAGGTAAGTATTTAGATTTAAATAGGAATATTTTAGTTTATAAATGAATTAGATTAATTTAATATAAATTTAGTTAGGGGTGTTAGTGTTAGATAGAGTTAATATAGTTAATATAAATACTATAGTAACTATATTAACTATATTAACCCTAATATAATTAGGGTTAATATAGTTAATATATATAATGTAATACCTATATTAACTATAATATACTTAGGGGTAATATAGATAATATAGCTGGCGGCAGGGTAGGTAGATTAAATTAGGGGTTAATCATTTTAATAGAGATGGCGGCGGTGTAAGGGGCTTACATTGGGGGTTAATAATTTTAATATAGATGGCGGCGGTGTTAGGGACTCATTTTAGGGGGTTATAGATATAATATAGCTGGCGGCGGGGTACGGGAGCGGCGGTTTAGGGGTTAATAACTTTATTAGGTTGCGGCGGGGTACGGGAGCGGCGGTTTAGGGGTTAATAGCTTTTTTATTGTTAGGCTAGTGAGGGGGGATAGCGGATAGAGGGTTAGACAGTGCGGGCTATGTTAGGGAGGCGTGTTAGACTTGTCGGGCTATGTTTAGGAGGCGTGTTAGACAGTGCGGGTGTTTTAGACTTTAGTCAGGTTTTATAGGCGCCGGCAGTTTCTAACGTGCCGCAAGTCACTGGCGACGCTAGAAATTTGTACTTACGCAGATTTCTGGACATTGCTGGTTTGTCAGACTTACGGCACGTTAGCATCTGACGGCGACTTATATGGGATAGCTCGAGTTGTTAGCTGAAACTGCGGGCGACGCCGGTTCCCTCGCTTGCGCCGCAAACTGCGATCTATATCGGATCGCGCCCCAGGTATAACCTTGTCAGCAACCAGACAAAATTGAGTGTGTCTTTCTGTTCCTCCTGTGGAGACAGGGGACAGACTATTTATACATTTTACAACAGTTTATTGACATCATTAAAGGGACACTAAACCCAATTTTTTATTTCATGATTCAGGTAGAGCATGCAATTTTAAGCAACTTTCTAATTTACTCCTATTATCAAATTTTCTTTGTTCCCTTGCTATCTTTATTTGAAAAATAAGGCATCTTAGCTAAGGAGCCAGACAATTTTTAGTTTAGTACACTGGACAGCACTTGTTTATTGGTGCTGTTCAATCAGCAAAGACAATCCAGGTTGTGAACCAAAAATGGGCCGGCTTCTAAACTTACATTCTTGATTTTCAAATAAAGATAGCAAAAGAATGAAGAAAATTTGTTAATTCGAGTAAATTAGAAAGTTGCTTAAAATTGCATGCTCTATCTGAATCATTAAAGAATAAATTTGGGTTTAGTGTCCCTTAAAGAGGGGTCACCAACCAATTGTTGTATCCTTGAGAGAAAAAAGGAAATGTCAGGGAAGCATGTAATTGATGTATTCTTTTTTATTAATCTCAATTGAAAGTATTATATTTATTAACTAATCATAATATAAAACATTACATTGCAATAATTATATTTATGAAAAAAATATCAGAAAAAAGCATTCCCTTTTTATTTGGATAACACCTTTCATTGATAAAGTTTCTAGTAGCTAAACTATATAGCATGAAAAGTATGAATAAATGTGACTAACAAACTGACATTGTAACAATCTGTTGTTTGTAATATGAATTAAAATAATTTAGCAGCTTTATTGTCATATGAAATATGATAAAGCAAATGTTCCTTTGTGAGTCAGACAGAGCATGTCATTTAAAAAAAAGTTTCCAATTTACTTAAAGGACCAGTAAATACAGTAGATTTGCATAATCAACAAATTCACAATAAAAAATTCAATAGCACTTAGTCTAAATTTTAAATGAGTAGTAGATTTTTTTGGGACCATGTGACAGCCATTAGCCAATCACAAATGAATGTAAATATATTCTGTGTATTCTTGCACATGCTCAGTAGGAGCTGGTGACTCAAAAATTGAAATATAAAAAGACTGTGCACATTTTGTTAATGGAAGTAAATTGGAAAATTGTTTACAATTGCATCCTCTATTTGAATCATGAAAGTTTAGATTGACTTGAGTGTCCATTTATATGATCAAATTTGCTTTGTTACAATGACATTCTGTGTTGAAGAGATACCTAGTCTATTGTACTACATGGCAGGAAATACTGCTGCTATTTAGTGCTCTTGCGAATGGATACATTTGTCGCAGCACTGCTGCCATATAGTGCTCCAAAAATGGGCTGGCTCCTAAGCTTACATTCCTGCTTTTCAACAAAAAATGCCAAGATAACATACTAGTAAATTAGAAAGTTGTTTAATATCACATGCTCTATCTGAATCCCAAAAGAAAAATATTGGGTCTCATAGCCCTTTAAATATGATTGTACTTCCAATGTACAGAGAAACTCCATGGTAAATCACAGTCCTTTAAAAAAGCTTATGAAATGATCTATCAACAAAAATCCACATGAACAGGAAACCCAAACTGCCAAACCCTTCACTAACTTCCTCTTGCCTCCAGGATTAAACACAAAATTCTTACTCTAACATACAAAGCCCTCAAATGCACTGCTCCCCCCTACATCTCAGGCCTTGCCTCCAGATACTCTCCCTCCCAACACCTTCGCTCCGTTCATGATCTCCTCCTCTCCTCCTTTCTTGTTACCTCCTCACACTCCTGCTTACAGGACTTCTCCAGACTGGCTCCCATCTTGTGGAACTCTCTGCCTTGCTCCACAAGACTCTCCCTCCCGTCCCTTTCACTCCGCTCATGACCTTCTACTCTCCTCCTCTCTTGTTACCTCCTCACATTCCCATTTACAGGACTTCTCCAGACTGGCACCCATCTTGTGGAACTCTCTGCCTTGCTCCACAAGACTCTCTTCTAGTTTTGAAAGCTTCAAGCGCTCCCTAAAGATTCTACTGTTCAGGGATGCATTTAACCTACACTAACCTTCCTATCTCCACTGCTATCCCCTTGAACCCCTTAGCATGTAAGCCTATGAGCCTATCTGTTTGTAGTTCACATTCATAAGAGCCGACTACAACAGTGCAAGTCTCAGCAGGGCCCTTTACCCATTTGATCCCTGTAAATTATATCTTGTATACCGCCTATGTGTATAGCGCTGCACAATCTGTTGGCGCTCTACAAATACCTGATAATAATAATAATGATTAATATAGACCATACAATTTTAAACAACTA